>NC_091239.1:13123146-13155646 GCF_040958095.1 Procambarus clarkii | reverse complement strand
TGAAACCTAAGACATCGTCAGCAAACTGGATCACACAGCCATGCGGTACATTCCAGACCCCGTGCCCAACATGTGTTTTCCAGAAATGGGGACGCAGGATTTTCTCAACAGGGGTGAAAGGTACCGTAAAGCCATCGAGGAGAAACTCAAAGTCTACCCGAACTCTAACATAAAACTCACCAAGTACTAAGCAGAGCTCATGCCGCTAACGTACGACCTCTTCAATACTTACAAACTCAACGACACGACGCTCTTCTGGACGGTGTCGTTCTTGGAACCGTCGTATATATACGACGAAGGTGAAGATACCCACATGAACGGCGTCGCCCGGATTGAACGCCTGGATTCTATGGGAAACTATAAGGTCTTAATCGTTCCATTCACCGTTGGCTTTCTTAACGGCACTTAGATCCTCTCTCGGGTCATGGCCTACAAAGATGCCGACTTAGAGTTTATCATGCACATTGAAAACATCGAGGTACACGCTCCGCTAAATTGCTTCTGCAAGATGCACGCAATGGTGGTACCCATGTGCTTACCAAATGAGGATTGCAGCACCAAGTGGAGCGAACCAATCGTATATTAGATGTCAAAGACAGCTGGGATGGTGCCCTTGGTGCGTTGTTGTAAAACCACCTTCTGTCTCAATCCTACCTTTAAATGTGACTACTTTTAGATGTGACTTCCTTTAGATGTGACTTCCTTTAGATGTGACTTCCTTTAGATGTGACTTCCTTTAGACGTGACTTCCTTTAGACGTGACTTCCTTTAGACGTGACTTCCTTTAGATGTGACTACCTTTAGACGTGACTTCCTTTAGACGTGACTTCTTTTAGACGTGACTTCTTTTAGACGTGACTACCTTTAGACGTGACTACCTTTAGACGTGACTACCTTTAGACGTGACTACCTTTAGACGTGACTACCTTTAGACGTGACTACCTTTAGACGTGACTACCTTTAGACGTGACTTCCTTTAGACGTGACTTCCTTTAGACGTGACTTCCTTTAGACGTGACTTCCTTTAGACGTGACTTCCTTTAGATGTGACTTCCTTTAGATGTGACTTCTTTTAAATGTGGCAAATATAAAATTACTGTTAGCAATATTTTTTGCAAATCTATCATTGCGAAAGTTAAGACTTTTTTGTTTTGTTTCGTTTCCCAAATATATCTGCAAAAATCATCGCTCACCCAGCAGTAAATAGGCACTAGGGAGTGAGCTAACTGTTGTGGGTTGTAGTTGGTAAGTTTAAGTACAAGCTTGCAGACGAGGAGTCACAATAACGTGGCTAAAGTATGTTGACCAGACCACACACTAGAAAGTGAAAGGACGACGACGTTTCGGTCCGTCCTGGACCATTCTCAAGTCGACTGAGGAAATCGTCTTAAGAATGGTCCAGGACGGACCGAAACGTCGTGTGTGTGGTCTGGTTAACAAGTCCAAGTTTCTTGTCCCAAAGGAACATGGATAGAATACTATCTTCTGATACCCGGAAATGAATGCAATAGTTACAACCCGACGTAAATACGTTGTTGACGCGTCTTGAAACAATGCAGTGAGGCTGTGACGACGTCGTTGGGTGTGGGAAGGTTGTTGATGCGTCTTAGAACAACGCAGTGAGGCTGTGGCGACGTCGTGGGTGTGGGAAGGTTGTTGATGCGTCTTAGAACAACGCAGTGAGGCTGTGACGACGTCGTTGGGTGTGGGAAGGTTGTTGATGCGTCTTAGAACAACGCAGTGAGGCTGTGGCGACGTCGTGGGTGTGGGAGGGTTGTCGACGCACCTTAAAACAACGCAGTGAGGCTGTGACGACGTCGTTTTTGCGTCGTTGGGTGTGAGAGGGTTGCTGATGCGTCTTAGAACAACGCAGTGAGGCTGTGGCGACGTCGTTGGGTGTGGGAAGGTTGCTGATGCGTCTTAAAACAACGCAGTGAGGCCGTGACGACGTCGTGGGTGGGTGTAAGAGGTGAAATATGGAGGAGTTTGTGTGGTACACAGCGGCGCCATCTTCCTCCTCCCAGTTGCTTTAGGGGAGACCCGTCTAATACCACCCGCTGCCGGCTATGGGCTCAGCTAGCGCAGTTGGCTTCGTTTCGTTAACGCCTCCTGCACCTGCATTCTCCTGCTTTGTCTTCCCAACTGGTCAGATTTCAAGATAATGCCCCTATCCTCATTTTGAGTACAAAAGAGAACTCACAACTATCAATCAAACCCTTAAAACTTGTCCATTACAACAGAAGGAAGGGACTGAACACGTCCGGTTCGCGTCCCTCTGACGGCGCCAAGTACCACAGTTTGAACCCGTCCTATAACCCCCACTACATATGAATAATATTTGTATACTTCGTAATAATTCTTTAGAATCCTGTTAAACTGGCTACTTCAAAAGATTTGTTTGTAATTAAAGAAATCATCGGTTTGTTGAGGTGGACGGAAGGACCTGATCTCTCGCCATGGCGTTAAGTTCGTTCCGCCGGGTCTGGGGAGGGTCCCTGCCTTAGGTTAAGGCTTCGGTCTTGAGGAATCCCAGGTTAATGGACTGCGGAAGGGGGCCACACAACCCTCAAGACGCCAGTCGTGGCGTCTCCGTCGCCGGAGAGCACCTTTGGAGAGGCGGCAAACACGCCGACGTAATTCCCGCAGACTGGCGCCTCACACCCCGTCCCCCCACGCCCTCGTCCGCCCACCACTGCCGCCCACACTCACATTGCCAACTGTGCTGGGCGTCCTAGCCACCATATGGTTCAGCTAATTACGGAAATGATATGCGATGTGATACGAGATCCCCAAAATGCAGTGTGGGATCCATTAAAAGAACAGTGACCGCAGGAGTAATACACTTGCGTCTCATTATATGGAACTTGAGCACTGAAGAGCAGTATATATGGACCTTCTCTTGGGATAAGGGTCAATATAGGTCATAACAAGATCACTACGTAGCGAATCGGGGTATGCTAGAATTAATTAGAAGTGTGTAGACTCAACTATGTGGTTACTTGGGCCCCAATGACATAAATTATGCTCAAGTGTTCCCCAAAGCCAGCCTGTTAAGTATTATGGTCTTCAAACAATTAGCCATACCGGAGTGCGTAGTGAAATTTGAGGGTAAACGCTGAGAAGAGCAGCTGTTCCCCTGGTGTTATCTCGAATGCAATGATTTGAAAATGCAGACCACATGTTATCTTCTTTTGTTGGTGGTATATCAACCTACAGATCATTGACTGTTACAAATTATCGGTTTCAGCATCTAGATTTTATGCAAGCAGCCTTCGATACGGGAGATTTTAATGTCCATGGAACATGTATACAAGATGAACCACATTCGAGGCCGCGTATGGCGACCCAGCGAGCAGGGCTCCAACTGGTATTCAGTTGCCCGAGGCAGCAGGGATGCGACATGGCCCCACTCCAAGATCCCTCCTCTGACTCCGACTTTCAACCTATTTATGGCGCTTAATTGAATTGCATTGCAAACTTGATCAATCTGCCAGGCTGTGTGCCGGTGACGGGAGCCGACGGGAGCCGCTTTGTGTGGAGGCTGAGGTCCACGTGACAGCCATATGCCTGCCGGCGGCCTTGTATAAACGTCCCTCTCGTAGCGTCTCCGTATTCCGTTCCTGTTTTGTTTATAAGCGCCTTGCAAGGTGCTGAGACAAACACCTTGCGGTCAGATACATTCGTGGACATCGCAAGACGTCGAAGGGTAGAGTAGCAATCGTCCGGACTCGCTCAGACTTGCGCGCTGTCGGCAACTTCTGACCAAAAGTCGGGGATGTCCCCCCATGACGTCCCCTTGTCTAGAACGTCACCGAGATGCTCATCCGATGCGCCTCAGGTGACATCGTGAACCCTGCCGCTGGGGCCCATGGCGTCACCGCCCTTCCATCGATCTACACCAGATGTCACCAGCACCGCCTTCCTCCTCCTGTGCCCTCCCACCGTCGCCAGAATGCACAGGAGCACATCTTCGTGTGAGTCGACGTTGGCTCAGGCCGGCTACTCCGCTGTCTCCCCCCTCCACCCGCCCCGTACGTGGATACACGCGCAAGATACGGACACCCACGTACCACCCAGGCTCTATCATCCGTCCGTGGTTTTGCGACAAGGAGGAAGTCCCTCTTGAAGTCCCATACAAGGAGCACCGACACAGACAATCCATGTATGGAGCCCCCTAGACTGGAACATCTCACTCGTATCGATTGATTCTTGCTCCTCTGAATCAGGCAACACTGCCGTATAACTCATCATATTTTCACTTTTTAAATACCGAAAATAGTCGTAGTTATAATTATAGAATAAATACCTAATATTATCGATATATTTACGCATTTATAAATTAATAAACATATTTTTCTGATTTATAACACGTTAAGACAAGATATACGGTATTGGATTGCAAGACACCGGTTTGGATAGTGTATAACCTACGCTTGAAACAATCCAATGAGCCCACGTTTATTATGTTACCCCTGGTAAGCTGTTCCACACATGTCAACAACGGGTTTCCAAACCAGTATTTACCCCGGTCTTTCCTAAATCTAAACTTATTTATGTCCATTGTTTCGTGTTTCTATGTTGTGTTGGCGTATTTACCACCTTATTAACGTCTGTGGTATACCCTTTTCATCCCCCTCTATTCACTCTTCGTCTTGGTGGTGGATGTAAATTAAGATCTCGGACGTAATTGAAAATTGAAATAAGTTTATTGAGGTAAAATACACACAAAGGGATGAGGTAGCTCAAGCTATTCTCACCCCGTTCAGAACATCGTGTTAATACATACATAGACACACATCACAAACAATAAACATATTACCAAACATTCTGAGAGATAAACATATACATTTCCTTCTCGGACGTAAGTTCGAATCCTCGTCACGGCCCTTGTGGATTTGTTCATTAGTGCATCACGCTATTGTGATTTCTGTGTGTGAATTAAGATTGTTCACTATCTTATGTTCACTTGTTCACTTCACGTGAGAACTTTCTAATGCCTGGGATTAAATTTGTTATTTTCGGGTTCACGCGTTCAAGCGAATTTATGTCTATTCGCTTGAATAGACATAAATTTATGTATGGCGACTGAGACTGAACTCATCGTCAAACCCAAACTGAGCCGCTCTCAACTAAGATTGAACTGCGCTGTACCAGAATTGAACGACATTAAACCAAGCTTGAAGTCCATTGAACCAGACTTGAACAGCATTGAACCAAACTTGAACTGCACGCATCTCGCAGATGGAGTGTGTGTGGGGTGGGGAGGGGGGGGGGGTATGGGGGGGGGGAAGGAAGATAATACATGCCTCGCTCCCCAAAAAAATTGAACATCGCCAGACATTTTGAATAAGAAGTATGAGAGTGAGCCAACAATTGGAGCAAATATGTATATTTAACGCATAGTCGGTCGTGTTACTGAAGGTGATAGCAGAGAGAGAGAGAGAGAGAGAGAGAGAGAGACAGAGAGACAGAGAGAGAGAACATTAGACGAACAGTTGAGACGTCGCGGGTAGACAGCGTGGCCTGACATCTCTAAGCCAGAGATGGAAATTGAGGGTAATTTTCCACACCCTTTTGATCCATTCCCCCCTTGTCAAGCCTGCCTACTTTGACCCAATTAGAGAGGGGGTAAGCTTGGCCCATTGTGGGGCTCCCCGGGCCCCTCTGTACGTGGGTGTTAGGGATGACATCTTTCCCCAATTTCCACAGCGCTGATCGCCCCATTACGGAACATGAGAACTATTTAGTTTGTCGTGAATGCATTTTTAGGTTTGAATTTTATCCTTGTGATTTACATATGATTTTTGTTTTAATATATTATTATTATTTTTTTTGTAAATAGAAATTATGATTAATGGTCTAATGATATTATTTTAGTATTTATTATTATTATTTGCACGCATTTAGTGGGTTTTTTGTTCTGTTTTTGCACGCACTTACTGGGTTTTTTGTTCTGTTTTTGCACGCACTTACTGGGTTTTTTGTTCTGTTTTGCACGCACTTTACTGGGTTTTTTGTTCTGTTTTTGCACGCACTTACTGGGTTTTTTTTGTTTTGAACGCATTACGGGTTTTTGTTCTGTTTTGCACGCACTTACTGGGTTTTTTGTTCTGTTTTTGCACGCACTTACGGGGTTTATTTGTTCTGTTTGTTTTGCACGCACTTACTGGGTTTTTGTTCTGTTTTTGCACGCACTTACTGGGTTTTTTGTTCTGTTTTGCACGCACTTACTGGGTTTTTTGTTCTGTTTTTGCACGCACTTACTGGGTTTTTTGTTCTGTTTTTGCACGCACTTACTGGGTTTTTTGTTCTGTTTTTGCACGCACTTACTGGGTTTTTTGTTCTGTTTTGCACGCACTTACTGGGTTTTTTGTTCTGTTTTTGCACGCACTTAGAAGGTTCTTTTGTTGTTTTTGTACAAACAATTTGCAACTCTTAACTGCGTCAAAACTCTTGTGGTAATTTATTCTTGAGTTTTAGTTTTTACAGGTGATTGAGGCGAGGGTTTGTAGCATTCAGTTCTCATATAGTGTGTTTGTCAGAGTGTGTTTGTCAGAGTGTGTTTGTCAGAGTGTGTTTGTCAGAGTGTGTTTGTCAGAGTGTGTTTGTCAGAGTGTGTTTGTCAAGAGTGTGTTTTGTCCGTGTGTGTGTGGGGGGGGGGAGAGAGAAGAGAGAGAGAGAGAGAGAGAGAGAGAGAGAGGAGAGAGAGAGAGAGAGAGAGAGAGTGAGAGAGAGAGAGAGAGAGAGAGAGAGAGAGAGAGAGAGAGAGAGAAGAGAGAGAGAGAGAGAGAGAGAGAGAGAGAGAGAGAGAGAGAGGAGAGAGAGAGAGAGAGACAGAAGACAGACAGACAGACAGACAGACAGACAGACAGACAGACAGACAGACAGACAGACAGACAGACAGACAGACAGACAGACAGACAGACAGACAGACAGATAGACAGACAGACAGACAGATAGACAAGAGGCCATCTAACAGCTGCCTGTATCACCGCAATTCTATCGTTAATGGGGCTACGAAACGAGCACAGTCGATGACTGTGATTGGTGGAGACAGTAGTGATGGTGGTAGGGGTGGTGGTGGTGGTAGTAGTGGTGGTAGTGGTAGGTCGTGGTTGGGTCGTAACAGGCGGTGGTTGATGGTGATTTATAAGCACGAGAGGCGATGAGTCTAGGGTCATTACAAGCGTACCTCTGATGGCAATGACCCTAGCCCCCAATCAGGCAGTTGGGGCCAGGAGGTGCCTATAGTTGAGCAGACTCGTAACAACACCCATATATCCTAGCCTAGTTATACGTCCCAGGAGGCCTATATGGCCTAGCAAAATAATTGGGCCTAGCGGAACTATTTACCCCGGTAAAAGCACAGGTCTTAATTTGATTTTTATCCAGGAAAAACATAGCTGGATGGTAGAGCGACGGTCTCGCTTCATGCAGGTCGGCGTTCAATCCCCCGAGCGTTCATACAAGTGGTTGGGCACTATTCCTTTCCCCCCGTCCCATCCTAAATCCTTATCCTGACCCCTTCCCAGTGCTATATAGTCGTAATGGCTTGGCGCTTTCTCCTCATAATTCCACCCCCCACCCCCACCCCCCCCTAGCAAAATGATCCATCTGAAACCCGAATTGCCATTAGCAGATTAATTCAACACAGGTGCACAAACGCTTTCGCCCAGCAAACGAAGCCCTTCTGCTTTATTACGGTACTCAAGGACACTGATAGGAAGCCCAAATAATCCACAGAAACATTAGAAAGAACTTTGTTCAGAGTAGTTGACAGAATGCATTAGGCAGTGATGTGGTGGAGGCTGACTCCATACACAGTTTCAAGTGTAGATATGATAGAGCCCAATAGGCTCAGGAACCTGTACACCAGTTGATTGACAGTTGAGAGACGGGACCAAAGAGCCAGAGCTCAACCCCCCAACAAGGAAGGACAATTAGGTGAGTACACACCTTGACCAAAGGGGTAGATTCACGAAGCAGTTACGCAAGCACTTACAAGATAGATAATCTCTTTGAGCGAATATAACAACTTAGCCGCTTGGGCCATCAAACAAAACTCCACAAAATTACGGAACTGGTTTGGCGCCAAAACCGGTTGACGGCCAAATCGGTTATCACAATAGTTCAAACATCTGGCTTTTGTAGCGCAGTAGCCTACGTCTTCGACTGATAAACGATGGACCCGGGTTCGACTCCCTGACAGGATAGAAACGTTAGGGCAGGGTTTCCTTTCGCCTGATGCGCCTCTTCACCTAGCAGTACTCGGGAGCTAGTTAACTGTTGTGGGTTGCGCCAGCCTAACCTAACCTAACCTAAGTCTCTCCATCAATATCAGTTGACAACATATTTCCATGGGTCCCTACACACACACACACACACACACACACACACACACACACACACACACACACACACACACACACACACACACACACACACACACACACACACACACACACACACACACACACACACACACACACACACACACACACACACACACACACACACACACACACACACACACACACACACACACACACACCACTAAACTCTCATTGACCGCACCACCGCGTTCAGAACAGCCGGAAAGTAGACAGTATATTCAAGGGATGACAAATAGCGCGCCTGGGGATAGATAGGGTTGGCAGTGAAGGGGGGATAGAGAGGATGGAAGGGAGTCCTCGAGTCAATTCCAAATGGGAGAGGAGTTAATCCACCTATTCTACCCATTGAGAGAGGGTCGACTTGTTTCTGCTCAAGCCGTGACGTCAACAAAGCCGCGGGTGATTTCAAATCCGGATCGCCGACCGTTCGCGAACGCGGGCCCAGAGCCGACCCCTTGAACAGTTTTTCAGGACTTTTAACTCTTCTACGTTTTTGTGTGTGTCTATTTGCACATGGTTATAAACTAGAAGGTTTTTCTATCTTGTTTTTTTTTTCTATCTTCTTTCAGAATGAAAATTTATTATGTGTTGATATGTATTCGATTTCATTCTTTGGCGAAGGATGTTTTGGCGCGAAATTTGCACAAGGTTTTGGCGCCAAACTTATTGAAGGGATGACCAATGGGGAATTTAATAGACATATTATATTCGTATTGCATATGTGTATATATGTATTTATGTATGTATTTATGTATTGGACAAAGCGGACGAACTACATATAGTACTGTATGTACTAATATAGCACATATATGTGCTATATTAGGCTTATAGGAATATTTCAGTTTGTTGTTTTTCTTTATTTGTTCCCGTACTGAAAAATGAATAGTACCAGATTCTACTTTCTAATTGTTTGTTATGTTAATATATGTATGTTGGTCTACATGGTTACATATATGTAGTTTTCTCAGTTTTTTCTCTGTTTTCTGTCTGTCTGTCTGTCTCTCTGTCTGTCTCTCTCTCTCTCTCTCCCTCTGTCTCTCTCTCTCTCTCTCTCTCTCTCTCTCTCTCTCTCTCTCTCTCTCTCTCTCTCTCTCTCTCTCTCTCTCTCTCTCTCTCTCTCTCTCTCTCTCTCTCTCTCTCTCTCTCTCCATACACAGTACACGCACGTCTGCGTTTGATATATATACTCTGATATACCGGTAAGAGGCCTCTGATATACTGATGATATACTGGTGAGAGGCCTCTGATATACCGGTCAGAGGGCCCATCAGATCACTAAACAAGCTGGGCAGCCAATACCGGAGATCATCAATAATATCTACCATCTATGTCGTTGACAGTACCCCCACGGTGCGGGGGTGGTGGCCTAGGTACCATTGTCAGGTACCTTGGCGAGGCATTCACAAGTTTTTCCTAATGAATTTCTCGTATTTTCCGATTACTGAACATGTTAAGAAGCTTTAGCGGCGTTTTGGGGGCATTTTCGAAGCGTGAATGACAGAGGGAATTTGGGTTCAATACCCGCTTGTGTCGAAGGGTTCGATCCCCTTGGCTGTTGTGGTGCGGGTTAGGCCACTATTGGAGGCCGGGTAACAAAGCTTGGCCCTTAAAAGAAGGATAATGATAGTCACGTGACGATATCCAATATGGCGGCCGTGATTAATGAGAGGGCGCACGTGCGCCTCACTACACACACTCTCTCTCCAAGACCGTCGCCCCTCAAGTGCCTTTATTGACACACTTATAACGAGGAGCCGTCCACTTACTGGCGGCGGGGGAGGACCCTTTGGTTGTAAGCTATATTTCCTCCCCCCTGCTGGGCTGCGTCCACTCCCTGTGTTTGGGGGGGGGGGGAGTACCCCCTCTCTCCTCCCTGATGGTAAGTTATGTCTGCCATTAATCGTATCTAATCACCCATCATACGAGCTGAATCTAGTGCAAATTGCACTTGTTTGCTAGCAATGAATTCAAAATATGTACCGTTACTTAATGCTATTTACCGGGGGGACATTAATTCAAACTACCGTGAAGGCTATTAGCCGTACTTCCAAAGTCTTCCTTTGAAAATTTTCACAAACAAACAGAGTAAACACGACGCGATTGGCTGATTGACCGAGCCGCCGGCCCTCCCAGCGCCCCATTGGCCAAGCCAACATGACGTCACCATCATCCTACCGCCTCACTGGTCACTCTAACATGACGTCACTATCATACTAGCGCCCCATTGGTCAATCTACCGTGACGTCACGATCCAGCGTGTCACTAGGGGGGGACTCAAGTATATCGATGCTCATTCAGTGTGCGCTAATCGCTTGTGTGTGTATGAATGTGTATGAATGCGTGATGATTTGACGGAAAATTCCCATCCGTAAATATTTAAGCAATAATCTACGAATTACTTTCGTACAGCGATGGGGTAGTGAACGCCAAGTGAACGAAAATGGTGGTTATTTGCGTTTTTAGACGATTGCGTTTTCTAAATGATTGCGTTTTCTAAATGATTAAGTTTTCTATATGAATGCATTTTCTATAAGATTGTTTTTTAAATGATTGCGTTTTCTAATGATAGTTTGTCTAAATGATTACGTTTTCTAACGATAGTTTGTCAAAATGATTGCGTTTTCTAACGATAGTTTGTCTAAATGATTGCGTTTACTAAATGATTGCGTTTTCTAAATGATTGCGTTTTCTAAATGATTGCGTTTTCTAAATGATTGCGTTTTCTAAATGATTGCGTTTTCTAAATGATTGCGTTTTCTAAATGATTGCGTTTTCTAAATGATTGCGTTCTTAAACGACTGCGTTTTTTAAATGATAAGTTTTCTATATGAATGTATTTTCTATAAAATTGTTTGTTAAATGATTGCGTTTTCTAACGACCCTCGACCAGGTCTCCTTTTTGTTACTCACCCCCAAGAAGCAGCCCGTAGCAGCTGTCTAACTCCCAGGTACCTATTAACTGCTAGGTGAACAGGGCCATCAGGGTGAAAAAAACTGGCCATTTGTCCCCGCTTCCACCGGGGATCGAATCCGGAACCTCAGGACTACGAATCCCGAGCGCTGTCCACTCAGCCATCAGGCCCCTTGGGGACATAACCCCAAATTTAATATAATTGACACATATTAACAGAATGTCATCAGTGCCATATGGCACACAGGCCCTGTGGGAACAAAGGTGCCTTTGAGGGGGGTTAAATTCAACCTACGTGAGACCCATTCTTCCTTATGCAGCCCAGGCATGGAAGATCCAAAGATATGCACCAACATTCATTTTTCAAGAGGCCTGAGTTGTAAGGAAGCAACGGGATAACTGCATCTCACCACATACTAGAGATGAAGTAGAGAGGACATGATAACGACTGTATAAGATTCTGAGCGGAATATCCCTTTTATCACGACCAAAGATCACTTTCACTCCTAAAAATCTACCCCTTACGGGCTATTCATGCCCGTGCCAGCACTTGGATGGGTTAATCATCAATCAATCAATCAAAGTGGAACATAAAAAGTAGACAAAGAACAAGAACAAAAGAAAGAACAGGTGGAAACTAAAGAACAAAAAAAAATCACAATAGATGGAATAGGCAAGAAAAAAAAGGTTCCTGAAGCTAATTTAAAATTAAATTATATATATATACATCATACTACAAATGGTTGAAAGGGCAGGAGGTACAGGAGCTGGCACTCGACTCAGCAAGCACCTCTAGGTTAGTGCATGTAGGTTAGTTATCACACAAACACACACATACACGCTTCAGACGAAGCCTACTAAGCTACCCATCTTCCTCAATGGTAAAACTCTAACGTCGTAAAATACAGCTGACAAATGGTCTAATCGATCACCGTGTATCTGACGAGAGGCCTTGTTTGTTTACCATCAATCACCTGTTTTGGGTGTGGAGAGGCACCCCCCCCCCCTCACACGCACACACACACGCACACACACACACACACACACACACACACACACACACACACCTTCCATACACGGCGGGCGATGCGTAAGTAATTGACGAATTAGTGTTGTGTGTGTGTGTGTGTGTGTGTGTGTGTGTGTGTGTGTGTGTGTGTGTGTGTGTGTGTGTGTGTGTGTGTGTGTGTGTGTGTGTGTGTACTCACCTAGTTGTGTTTGCGGGGGTTGAGCTCTGGCTCTTTGGTCCCGCCTCTCAACTGTCAATCAACAGGTGTACAGGTTCCTGAGTCCTATTGGGCTCTATCATATCTACACTTGAAACTGTGTATGGAGTCAGCCTCCACCACATCACTGCCTAATGCATTCCATTTGTCAATCACTCTGACACTAAAAAAGTTCTTTCTAATATCTCTGTGGCTCATTTGGGCACTCAGTTTCCACCTGTGTCCCCTTGTGCGTGTGCCCCTTGTGTTAAATAGCCTGTCTTTATCTACCCTATCAATTCCCTTCAGAATCTTGAATGTGGTGATCATGTCCCCCCTAATTCTTCTGTCTTCCAGCGAAGTGAGGTTTAATTCCCGTAGTCTCTCCTCGTAGCTCATACCTCTCAGCTCGGGTACTAGTCTGGTGGCAAACCTTTGAACCTTTTCCAGTTTAGTCTTATCCTTGACTAGATATGGACACCATGCTGGGGCTGCATACTCCAGGATTGGCCTGACATATGTGGTATACAAAGTTCTGAATGATTCTTTACACAAGTTTCTGAATGCCGTTCGTATGTTGGCCAGCCTGGCATATGCCGCTGATGTTATCCTCTTGATATGTGCTGCAGGAGACAGGTCTGGCTTGATATCAACTCCCAAGTCTTTTTCTTTCTCTGACTCCTGAAGAATTTCCTCTCCCAGATGATACCTTGTATCTGGCCTCCTGCTCCCTACACCTAACTTCATTATATTACATTTGGTTGGGTTAAACTCTAACAACCATTTGTTCGACCATGTGTGTGTGTGTGTGTGTGTGTGTGTGTGTGTGTGTGTGTGTGTGTGTGTGTGTGTGTGTGTGTGTGTGTGTGTGTGTGTGTGTGTGTGTGTGTGTGTACTCACCTAATTGTGCTTGCGCGGGTTGAGCTCTGGCTCTTTGGTCCCGCCTCTCAACTGTCAATCAACTGGTGTACAGATTCCTGAGCCTACTGGTCTCTATCATATCTACATTTGAAACTGTGTATGGAGTCAGCCTCCACCACATCACTTCCTAGTGCATTCCATTTGTTAACTACTCTGACACTGAAAAAATCTTTCTAATGTCTCTGTGGCTCATCTGGGTACTAAGTTTCCACCTGTGTCCCCTTGTTCGTGTCCCACCCGTGCTGAAGAGTTTGTCTTTGTCCACCCTGTCAATTCCCCTGAGAATTTTGTAGGTGGTTATCATGTCTCCCCTTACTCTTCTGTTTTCCAGGGATGTGAGGTTCAGCTCCTTTAGCCTTTCCTCGTAGCTCAATCCTCTCAGTTCCGGGACGAGCCTGGTGGCATACCGCTGAATCTTCTCTAACTTTGTCTTGTGTTTAACTAGGTATGGACTCCAGGCTGGAGCTGCATACTCCAGGATTGGTCTTACATAAGTGGTATACAGGGTTCTGAAAGATTCCTTACACAGCCTACTGGGCTCTATCATACCTACATTTGAAACTGTGTATGGAGTCAGCCTCCACCACATCACTTCCTAGTGCATTCCATTTATTAACTACTCTGACACTGAAAAAATTCTTTCTAACGTCTCTGTGGCTCATCTGGGTACTAAGTTTCCACCTGTGTCCCCTTGTTCGTGTCCCACCCGTGCTGAAGAGTTTGTCTTTGTCCACCCTGTCAATTCCCCTGAGAATTTTGTAGGTGGTTATCATGTCTCCCCTTACTCTTCTGTTTTCCAGGGATGTGAGGTTCAGCTCCTTTAGCCTTTCCTCGTAGCTCAATCTTCTCAGTTCCGGGACGAGCCTGGTGGCATACCGCTGAATCTTCTCTAACTTTGTCTTGTGTTTAACTAGGTATGGACCTAGGTTTAACTAGGTTTAACTAGGTATGTGTGTGTGTGTGTGTGTGTGTGTGTGTGTGTGTGTGTGTGTGTGGGTGTGTGTGTGTGTGTGGGTGTACTCACCATCAATAGTATTCAATTCAGTTACAGTTTTTTTCACTCGTTTTTCATCTATGAACATTTAAAACTGTCTATCGAATTGGCCTGGACCTGCTTCAGCCCTCGTCTACTCCCTTTCCAGTCATTTACAACTCTGTGACTCGTTCTACTATCTACTTTAAAATTGCTTTGATATCTACTTTGTCAATTCCCCCTGGTATCTTTTACGTCGTTGTCATATCTCCCCTTACTTTCTTCCAGTTTAATGAGGTTCAGTTCTCTCAGTCCTTCTTCATAGCTCAGTCCCCTTAGCTCAGGCACAACCCTTGTTGCATGTCTTCGGATCTTTTCTATAGGTTTGTTTTGTGTGTTTTTTAGGTCGGGGTTCCATGCCAGGGCTGCATACTCTAGGCTGAGTCTCACGTACTTAAGGCTGATGATGAAAAATGGAAGGGAGCTACCAGGGAAAGCGCCAAGCCATTACGACTATATAGCACTGGGAAGGGGGTCAGGATAAGGATTTGGGATGGGACGGAGGGAAAGGAATGGTGCCCAACCACTTGTGGACGGTCGGGGATTGAACGCCGACCTGGATGAAGCGTGACCGTCTCTCTACCGTCCAGCCCAAGTGGTTGTGATTATGAAAAGGATGATAATTATTATGATAAAACGAGATAATGATGATAACGATAATTATCTTGATTGGAAAATAGAGAATTATTCGAATATTAATGATGAACAATGACAGTTATAAGACAATCAATAACAGAACGAATAATACTTACGAAAATTCCTTAATTTTCACTACAATCACTAAACAATTGAACTCTACTGCGGCCGAACACATTTAGCGATGACCAAATGACTCTCTCTCTAATCTACCCAGCAAAGTCAACACAACTGTACAATATGCATCGAGAGTTTGTTTACATCCCCCCTCCGTCGCTACCCACTACCAGCAATGTGTCAACCAACCCAAACACCAAAGACCGAAATTGTATGTAAATACCATACCCATTTTGACCTTACGTGATAGAATTTGTACATTATTTTCAGCTCATTGGATCAAATGTCTGGACGATTTGTCAAGTCACGAACAGCTGGTGGAGGCAGCGCTAACGTCCCACTGATTGTCCAACTTTGCCGTCCTTTTGAAAGAGATGTATCGAAAGAAACTGTATGTTTAACATTTTTTCTAATTATATTATTTATTTGTAATTCCTAGCTGCATATAACCGTGTTTGGCATTTTTAGACAGATTATTAAAATGTTATATTATTGTTATTAAAAATTATAAAGAATTATTAAATTAGAAATGATTAAAAAAGAAAACAGCAAAATAAAAAAATAATAATGTAGTTATTTTATAAAAACAAGAAAAATAATTAATATTAATACTGTAATTATTATTATTATTATTAATAAAATCAATATAACGATAAGTATATAATAATACTAATAATATTATTTATATAATATTTTATATATATTATTATATTTATACTATTATTTATAGTATTATTTTATTATATTAATAATTAATATAAGTTATTATAATTATTTTAAGAGGCTACATTAAAATTCATAACAATTATTTAACATTATTTTCTTTATCATAATTGCAATATTTTTCCCTTCAATTACATTTACAAAAAAAATAAGATGTGTAAATGAAGTGTAAATGTTTTATTTACAAAGGTTCTGTATTAATGCGAGAATTGTCTTCACCTTTGTTCATTTAGAAAAGGTCAGACTATTTACACATACTTCATATGACTAGATTGTTTGGGTTGGCAGTCTATCTAAATGAGTTGCCTAAGCTGCTATTGGTTCATACGAGGCAGCTGCTATTGGTTCATACGAGGCAGCTGCTATTGGTTCATACGAGGCAGCTCCTATTGGTTCATACGAGGCAGCTGCTATTGGTCCATACGAGGCAGCTGCTGTTGGTTCATACGAGGCAGCTGCTATTGGTCCATACGAGGCAGCTGCTATTGGTTCATACGAGGCAGCTGCTATTGGTCCATACGAGGCAGCTGCTATTGGTTCATACGAGGCAGCTCCTATTGGTCCATACGAGGCAGCTGCTATTGGTTCATACGAGGCAGCTGCTATTGGTCCATACGAGGCAGCTGCTATTGGTTCATACGAGGCAGCTGCTATTGGTTCATACGAGGCAGCTCCTATTGGTCCATACGAGGCAGCTGCTATTGGTTCATACGAGGCAGCTCCTATTGGTCCATACGAGGCAGCTGCTATTGGTTCATACGAGGCAGCTGCTATTGGTTCATACGAGGCAGCTCCTATTGGTCCATAAGAACATAAGAACATAAGAACAAAGGTAACTGCAGAAGGCCTATTGGCCCATACGAGGCAGCTCCTATTCTATAACCACCCAATCCCACTCATATACTTGTCCAACCCGTGCTTGAAACAATCGAGGGACCCCACCTCCACAATGTTACGCGGCAATTGGTTCCACAAATCAACAACCCTGTTACTGAACCAGTATTTACCCAAGTCTTTCCTAAATCTAAACTTATCCAATTTATATCCATTGTTTCGTGTTCTGTCCTGTGTTGATACTTTTAATACCCTATTAATATCCCCCCGGTTATGTCCATTCATCCACTTGTAAACCTCTATCATGTCACCCCTAACTCTTCGCCTTTCCAGTGAATGCAACTTAAGCTTTGTTAATCTTTCTTCATATGAAAGATTTCTAATTTGGGGAATTAACTTAGTCATCCTACGCTGGACACGTTCAAGTGAATTTATATCCATTCTATAATATGGCGACCAAAACTGAACTGCATAATCTAAATGGGGCCTAACTAGAGCAAGATATAGCTTGAGAACCACACCAGGTGTCTTGTTACTAACGCTGCGATTAATAAATCCAAGTGTCCGATTTGCCTTATTACGAACATTTATGCATTGATCCTTTTGTTTTAAATTCTTACTAATCATAACTCCCAGATCCCTTTCGCAATCCGACTTCGCAATCACAATACCATCTAGCTCGTATCTTGTAACTCTATCATCATTACCTAACCTCAGAACTTTACATTTATCAGCATTAAACTGCATCTGCCAATCCTTTGACCATTTCAAAACCCTATCTAGATCAACTTGAAGTGATAGTGAGTCCTCCTCCGAATTAATTTCCCTACCGATTTTCGTATCATCGGCAAATTTGCAAATGTTGCTACTCAAACCTGAATCTAAATCATTTATATATATTATAAACAACAGAGGTCCCAGGACAGAGCCTTGAGGCACTCCACTTACAACATTTTCCCACTCTGACTTGATTCCATTTATACTAACTCTCTGTTTCCTTTGGTATAGCCATGCCCTAATCCAGCTTAATATAGCACCCCCAATACCATGAGACTCTATTTTTTTAATCAGTCTTACATGTGGCACTGTATCAAAAGCTTTGCTAAAGTCAAGGTATACAACATCGCAATCCTTACCACTATCAACTGCCTCAACAATGCTAGAATAAAAAGATAACAAATTTGTTAAACATGAACGGCCATTTATAAAACCATGTTGCGACTCAATTATTAATTTATGTTTTTCAAGATGAAGACGAATTTTATTTGCTATTATAGATTCGAGTAACTTTCCCACAATAGACGTTAGGCTAATTGGTCGATAGTTAGACGCAAGTGATCTATCTCCTTTCTTAAAAACTGGTATCACATTAGCAACTTTCCAAAACTCTGGCACTCTGCCTGACTCTATTGATTTATTAAATATGGTTGACAGTGGGTCACAAAGCTCCTCTTTGCATTCTTTAAGCACCCTGGCAAACACTTCATCCGGCCCTGGGGATTTGTTTGGTTTGAGTTTTACTATTTGTTTAAGAACATCCTCCCTGGTAACTGCTAAACTCGTCAACCTGTCCTCGTCCCCACCCACATAGACTTGTTCGGCTGAAGGCATATTGTTAAGTTCCTCTTTAGTAAATACAGATACAAAATATTTATTAAAAATACTACTCATCTCTTCATCACTATCTGTTATTTGACCTGTCTCAGTTTTTAATGGACCTATCCTTTCCCTAGTCTTAGTACGATATAACTGAAAAAACCCTTTAGGATTTGTCTTTGCTTGCCCTGCTATGCGAACTTCATAGTTCCTTTTTGCTTTCCTTATCTCTTTTTTAACATTTCTAACCAGTTGTACGAATTCCTGTTCTAAAGTGACCTCCCCATTTTTAATCCTTTTGTACCAAGCTCTCTTTTTACCTATAAGGTTCTTCAAATTCTTTGTTATCCACTTTGGGTCATTAGTATACGATCTATTCAATTTGTATGGTATACTACGTTCCTGTGCTTTGTTTAGAATATTCTTAAATAAGTTATATATTGAATCCACATCGAAATCCCCATTTAAGTCACCTATCGCTGGGTTCATGTCTCGCTCCAAGACCGGCCCACACCCCATACCCAAGCCTTTCCAATCAATTTGACCCAAAAAATTTCTTAGGCTATTAAAATCAGCTTTTCGAAAATCTGGCACTTTAACAGAATTTTCTCCTACTGGTCTATTCCATTCTATGCTAAATCTGATTTCTTTGTGATCACTGCTCCCTAGCTCACTCCCTATTTCGATGTCATTAATTTGCGTTTCCCTGTTAGTTAACACTAAATCTAAAATATTATTTTCCCGTGTTGGTTCCTTAATGTGTTGCGTAAGAAAGCAATCGTCAATTAATTCTAGAAAATCTTCTGCTTCACTATTCCCTGTTTTGTTCAACCAGTTTATTCCGCTAAAATTAAAGTCACCCATGACATAAATACTGTTAGATCTAGATGCTCTAGATATTTCATCCCATAGATGCTTTGCTTCCATTCTGTCTAAATTTGGTGGCCTATATATTACTCCTATTATAATATTATTAGCTTTTTCGTTTAATTCAATCCAAATAGTTTCTGTGTGTGGCTCTGTTTTGATTCCCTCTTTGAGACTACATTTCAAATTGTCCCTAACATATATGGCTACTCCACCTCCTCGTCTAATATATCTATCTGTGTGAAATAGTTTAAATCCATATATTTGATATTCAGCTAATAGTTCTCTATTTTCTACATTCATCCACGTTTCGGTAAGTGCAATAATATCTATTTTTTCTGTGCAGACAAGAGCATTTAATTCGTTAATTTTATTTCTTAGACTTCTACTGTTAGTGTAATATACCCTAAGTGAATTGTTATTTTGCGGACCTTCTCTTTCCCTGATCGTTTTGCCAATTCCTTTCTCCCACAAACACATACTTTTATTACCTCCTTCCTCCAAATCAATTCCCATACCTCTATCTACTAACAGTTTAAACCCAAACAAACCCCTCTAACCACTTCTTCTAGCGAGTTCGCAACAGCAACAACCCCAGCTCTCGATAGATGCACCCCATCACGAGCATACATTTCATTTCTTCCATAGAAGTGTTCCCAGTTGTCTATGAAAGATATTGCATTTGATTTGCAATATCTTTCCAGCCGGCAATTGACACCAAGTGCCCTCGATATCCATTCATTTCCCACTCCCTTTCTTGGAAGAATGCCACATATGATCGGGATTCCTCCCTTGCTCCTAACTAACTCTATGGCTGTTTTATACCTCTGAATCAGTTCCTCACTCCTGACTCGACCAACATCATTTCCTCCCACGCTAATGCAAATAATGGGATTGTTCCCATTACCAGCCATAATATCATTCATGTTGTTTATAATATCACCAATGCCAGCTCCGGGATAGCAAACCCTTAACCTGTTCCCCCTATCTCTAGCACAAAACGTTCTATCCAAATACCTTATCTGGGAATCTCCCACAACTAATGTTTGCTTAGGTACTTCCTTTACTTTCTGAGGGGCCTGCGCTTCCTTTCTCTTCGTTGCTTTCCCTTTTGCGCGATCCACAGTCTCTCCACAGCACTCGTCCTCCAAAACGTCAAATGAATTTGAAGTTGCTATGGCGTTTGAAGGCGGCTTTATCAAAGTCTTCTTAAGGCCCCTGTCTTTCGCAACTCTCCAAGACGAGGTCCCTTTACTGCTGGTCTCCTCCTTCGTTACTTCTCGTTGTTTTTTAAGCTGACGCACCTCCTCCCGCAGAGAGTCCAACTCTGTCCTCAGGGCTCCCACTAGAGTCACCAGGTCCTTCACTACAACTTCCATATTGCTATGATAATATAACAACACTCAGGAGCTCCGGTTAACACAACCTCTCACTGTGACTTCACCTGACCGACTGAGGTGATTGAGATTGGTTGAATTGGTCCATACGAGGCAGCTGCTATTGGTCCATACAAGGCAGCTGCTATTGGCCTAAACGAAGCAACTTCTATTGGTCCATACGAGGCAGCTCCTATTGGCCCATACGAGGCAGCTCCTATTGGTCCATACGAGGCAGCTCCTATTGGTCCATACGAGGCAGCTCCTATTGGTTCATACGAGGCAGCTGCTATTGGCCCATACGAGGCAGCTCCTATTGGTCCATACGAGGCAGCTCCTATTGGTCCATACGAGGCAGCTGCTATTGGTTCATACGAGGCAGCTGCTATTGGTTCATACGAGGCAGCTGCTATTGGTCCATACGAGGCAGCTGCTATTGGTTCATACGAGGCAGCTCCTATTGGTCCATACGAGGCAGCTGCTATTGGTCCATACGAGGCAGCTGCTATTGGTCCATACGAGGCAGCTGCTATTGGTCCATACGATGCAGCTGCTATTGGACCATACGAGGCAGCTGCTATTGGTCCATACGAGGCAGCTTCTATTGGTCCATACGGGGCAGCTGCTATTGGTCCATACGAGGCAGCTGCTATTGGTCCATACGAGGCAGCTGCTATTGGTCCATACGAGGCAGCTGCTATTGGTCCATACAAGGCAGCTGCTATTGGCCTAAACGAAGCAACTTCTATTGGTCCATACGAGGCAGCTCCTATTGGCCCATACGAGGCAGCTGCTATTGGTCCATACGAGGCAGTTCCTATTGGTCCATACGAAGCAGCTCCTATTGACCTAAACGAAGCAGCTCCTATTGGTCCATACGAGGCAGCTGCTATTGGTCCATACGAGGCAGTTCCTATTGGTCCATACGAGGCAGCTGCTATTGGTCCATACGAGGCAGCTCCTATTGGCCCATACGAGGCAGCTGCTATTGGTCCATACGAGGCAGCTGCTATTGGTCCATACGAGGCAGCTCCTATTGGTTCATACGAGGCAGCTGCTATTGGTCCATACGAGGCAGCTGCTATTGGTCCATACGAGGCAGCTCCTATTGGCCCATACGAGGCAGCTCCTATTGGTCCATACGAGGCAGCTGCTATTGGCCTAAACGAAGCAGCTCCTATTGGCCCATACGAGGCAGCTCCTATTGGTCCATACGAGGCAGCTGCTATTGGTCCATACGAGGCAGCTCCTATTGGCCCATACGAGGCAGCTGCTATTGGTCCATACGAGGCAGCTCCTATTGGTCCATACGAGGCAGCTCCTATTGGTCCATACGAGGCAGCTCCTATTGGTTCATACGAGGCAGCTGCTATTGGTCCATACGAGGCAGCTCCTATTGGCCCATACGAGGCAGCTCCTATTGGTCCATACGAGGCAGCTGCTATTGGTCCATACGAGGCAGCTCCTATTGGTACATACGAGGCAGCTGCTATTGGCCCATACGAGGCAGCTCCTATTGGTCCATACGAGGCAGCTCCTATTGGTCAATACGAGGCAGCTCCTATTGGTCCATACGAGGCAGCTCCTATTGGTCCATACGAGGCAGTTCCTATTGGTCCATACGAGGCAGCTCCTATTGACCTAAACGAAGCAGCTCCTATGTATATCCAACCAAACTCATTAAAATATATGTCTAGCCTTCGCTTGAAACAATCCGGCGACCATAATACAAATGACGAGGCTTCTCGGTGGATATATACACTAAGAGTATACTTTAATCCTAAACATTGTCCAGGAGTAAAGTATATCTATATACACTCTGTTTATATGCACAGAATGTATATACTAAGATGAATATACACTGTGTATATATATCTTAGTCGTCCGCCATCTTGAAATAGACATACAGACAAGTGTCTGTAAGTCTAAGTCTAAGTACAGGTTAGACATACAGGCAAGCACAGGCTAGACATACAGACAAGCACAGGTTAGACATACAGACACGCACAGGTTAGACATACAGACAAGCACAGGTTAGACATACAGACAAGCACAGGTTAGACATACAGACAAGCACAGGTTAGACATACAGACAAGCACAGGTTAGACATACAGACAAGCACAGGTTAGACATACAGACAAGCACAGGCTAGACATACAGACAAGCACAGGCTAGACATACAGACACGCACAGGCTAGACATACAGACAAGCACAGGCTAGACATACAGACAAGCACAGGTTAGACATACAGACAAGCACAGGCTAGACATACAGACAAGCACAGGCTAGACATACAGACACGCGCAGGCTAGACATACAGACATACTGTAGACATAGACAATCATAGACACACTTCTAGATTTTTATATTTTTCAAAGTTTCTCTAACTTCAAAATATTTAGAAACGATTTACTTTACATATTTATATGTTTTTTAACGGTTGGACAGAAGAAAATGTATATATGCTGGTTAGCATTGTAAATGTGTGGCCACGTCTGTGGTAGAAAATGTATATATGCTGGTTAGCATTGTAAATGTGTGGCCACGTCTGTGGTAGAAAATGTATATATGCTGGTTAGCATTGTAAATGTGTGGCCACGTATGTGGTAGAAAATGTATATATGCTGGTTAGCATTGTAAATGTGTGGCCACGTCTGTGGTAGAAAATGTATATATGCTGGTTAGCATTGTAAATGTGTGGCCACGTCTGTGGTAGAAAATAATAATAATAAAAAAAAACTGCTAGTTCCTGTTGGCAGTGAAGCAGCTTCTCATTTGCTTCACATAAAAGAATTAACACAATTAACACGCGTCCTATTGCGTCACATTAAAAGAAATCCTGACACTAGTTTTAAATACATCAATAAAATAATTATTAGCCTATGATTTTGTTAATTTAAAGTAGAAATTAAACATGGCGCTTGTAGAGATCTAACAAGGCCGACTTTCCCGCCAGTTTTAAAATCCCACCAATGAGCAGCTGGCATCACTGCGCGGGAAGTTCAACGGATGTTCAATACGGTTTTCCCGCCAGATCTCAAGTCAAATATGGCTGAACGTGAAGGGTAAATACATTTTTTTTTGTATTTCCTTCATTCCCTTTACTCCTCTCTCCTCCCCTCCCTCCTTCCGTATCTGCCAATCGGAAATTCTATCTTTATCCGGCTATTGACTGTCGACTTAACTGCCAATTTGGCCGTAAGAGATACATACAAGCGGCCTTGTTTACAAATGGCCGCAAGGCTCCGAGCCCCGGGACTAAACGGTCATCTTTATAGGATCAAACCCTATTTATCTCACGCCCTTCTTGTACTAAAAATCCCGACACATAATTACACCTTTTCACTGTGCACAGCTTGGAGGAGCACTTGAGGGCTAAAAGGGACGATCTGCGCACTTGCCAGGTTAAGCTTAGATCCTCCTTCCTCTCATCTTCAAGTTTGATATCAAATTCAGCATGATCTTTGAGGCAATAATTGACTCAATGATGAAGCTGTCATCATAAAGGCGTTGTAATGTTATCTTGCGTCTTTCAACTGCCCGCTGACTGCTGCTTCCACTCCGTAAAAAATACAACTGTTTTGCTTAGCTAGGAACGTACGCGCTCAAGGAACATAACCAATGTGTTGTCAACGTCGATATTACGATGGTTTAACTGTTACTAATGCGTCATATTTGTAACGCTTTGGTCGATTCCGCGCGAAAAATGACGTATTTTGACGGTTTGGAGTAACTGTAGGGCCAACATGGCTAACCTATAGATGAATAAAGTCATTAGGCTTTCGTAAAACAGCATAACAATGCTTCTGTCAATTGTAACGATGCAATTCGTGAATTAATTATTAGTTAATAGTCATTTTAATCAAATGAAAACGGGCGTTACGGGGCTATTCATGCCCGTGCCACCTCTTGGGTGGCTTAATCCTTATATATCAATCAGCAGCTTCGGCCTTACACGCATGGGGGCCGTGGTTCGAGCCTCCTACAGCCCAGGTGAGTGGAAACTTATGAGGTATGAGCTACTCGCTCCTCATGAAAGACCTGGGTAAATACTGGTTCTGGAAACCGGGTTGTTGATTCATGAAACAGATAAACGGGTATCAGACGTAGGATTGCTGGATTGTTTCAAGCGTAGGTTAGACATATATGAATCGAGTTTGAATGGATATAAATAGGAATTACCTCGTATGGGTCAATAGGAGCAGCCTTGCATAGGTCTTGGAATTTAAATCAGCTGGGATTTCAATAACAAGCCAATTCTACTATTAGTACTACTATCACTGCTACTATCTGTTCTACATCTACTACTGAAACTACTACTAATACTTCTACTATTCTACTATAATTCCTACTTTCACTACTATTTTTATAACTTCGTTTCTAACGAGTGTCGATAATAACTAGAATTACTGGTAATATGAAAATAAATTAGAACAAAGATAATAATAATATTAATAATAATAATAATACAAGACACAATAAATATTCATACTAAATGAAAATATTGGGGATAATATTGATATTAATATTTTTAGTCTGAAGAATACTGATTGTTTAAGACAGCAATATCCATTACAGAACCCGGAAAAAAACTCATTCACGATCTTAAAATGAATAAACCCATTTTAAATGCCCATGAACAAAGCCTGAAAATACCCATTAATGCAGCTTTAAAGCACACATAAATGAAGCGTTAAAATACTCATGAATGAGGCTTTAAAATACTCATAAATGAGGCTGGGAATTACTTTGGAGTGACGCTTGAATACTGTCGGTAATTAGAATTAGAAAATACCGTACTAAAGAAAACGTGACAAAAAAATTAATTTAAAATGACTCCTGGGAGAGCATGGGAGACTAGCTGCATGGGTGGACTTGTTGAGGTGATTGTGGGTGACAGATGAGGCATGGGGGGAAGGGATGGGATAGGGGGATGGGATGGGCAGGGTGCGGGAAGGGTATATTGGGTGAGGGTTACCTGATCATTTGTGTCAACACCAGTTGCCAGCAGGGGGGACTCCCCTATCCTAACTCTTAACTCACTCTTTCTCTCTCTTTCTGTCTGTCTCTCTCTCTCTCTCTCTCTCTCTCTCTCTCTCTCTCTCTCTCTCTCTCTCTCTCTCTCTCTCTCTCTCTCTCTCTCTCTCTCTCTCTCTGTCTCTGTCTCTCTCTCTCTCTCTCTCTCTCTCTCTCTCTCTCTCTCTCTCTCTCTCTCTCTCTCTCTCTCTCTCTCTCTCTCTCTCTCTCTCTCTCTCTCTGTCTCTCTCTCTCTGTCTCTCTCTGTCTCTGTCTCTCTCTGTCTCTGTCTCTGTCTCTCTCACTGACTATGAGATTAAAATGAAAATTCACAGCTATATCAGGTTTTTTACACCAATAAAGGGTGAAAATACAGGTAAATGAACTCATCAACATTCTTGTAAATGAAATTATCAGTACCTATAAATTATTTATAAATTAGTTATAAGTTTGATGGGGAAATACAAAACCAGGAGCTGTCATATATTTTGTTTAATTGGTATATACAAGAGTTTTTACGTTCTTGTGAGAATGTAAGAATGTACGAACTTGTTCTTGTAAGAATGTTCTTACATTCTTGTAAGAATATGAGTATAGAATATATTAACAGATTATTACATATTCTGTAGTTTTAACAGCGGTATAACTTTAATATTTTAATAGAAATATTTTAATTGTTATATTTTATGTTTTTAATTTTAAAATTTAAAATTTATAGTCAGAGCAAAACACAAAATTGACTTATTTTCGATGAGGAAATTTTTTTGAGGATGTTAATTGTATATTTCTTAGTTTCTCTTTTAAATTGGTAGAGGAAACAGGGTTTTTAATCTCATTAAAAGCTGACTAACACCCAGGTACCTACTTTACTGCTAGGTAACAGGGGCATAGGGTGAAAAAAAACTCTGCCCATTGTTTCTCGCCGGCGCCTGGGATCGAACCCAGGACCACAGGATCACAAGTCCAGCGTGATGTCCGCTCGGCCGACCGATTCCCCTCATCTAACCAGAAACATAAGCACCCAAGCAACCCACCTAACCTATCGAGGCTGTTTCACAAAATTCGTAAATATTACGGTGCTACAGCGTTTGATAATACACCTCATTTTTAACCAATTGGTCGATTTCGTTACAAAAGCGAAGTATTAAGTGAGAGGACAGGTTTCAGTACACGTTTTCTATTAAATATTAGAACTGGGGTTAACTATAATAACAAAGAACACATACACAGATTATAACAAATTGTCTGGCAGAAAATTGAATATTAAAACAGGCATATATTATTATTATTATTATTATTATTGACACTAATACCATTCCTTATTTGCCGAAATTATTCAAGAATACACTTAATTTCTGCCCGAAACGCTGAGCGTATTAGTGGCTTTACAAGAATGTAATTACTATGCTATGTATCCTCACAATCCCAATGTAAATAAATAAATAATAAATAAATAAATAATAAATAAATGTTTATTTAGGTAAGGTACATATATACAAGAGATTTTACAAAGAATGATGGATTTATAGATAGAGCTAGTACTGTACATACAATGCCTAAAGCCACTATTACGCAAAGCGTTTCGGGCATGAAAAACTGTACCTTCTTGTATATAAATAAATAAATAAAGAAATTGCCATAACAACTCTAACAACCATTAACTAGACGACGTAACAATTAGGCAACCTTTGGCGCCACTGGCGATCAGAAGCTCAACTGAGAAGTAGGTTGCCAGTTTTGGTGTTATAGTTTATTAAGGGTGAGTGGCGCGTCCGGTGACCCATGGAGTCCACAGTAGCACTTGTAGATGTGGCAGCGCCGGAGCGAGAGAAATTGATCAACTGTGAGTATAAATTAGCGTTAAAAATACATAATTGTTTATTAAATTAAAACATTTTAAGTCGTATTCCCCTCGGGGGGATTTAATATTTGCGGCGTTATCGTTGATATTTGTACATATTAGATCAAAATATATCCGTGAGGGTCTTTTTCTGCCGCCAACATTGTAAAATTAAAACCGTCGCATTTTTTTTACGGAGTAGACCAACCCGCTTAAATTTAAACGCATTAGTAAACGTTCAAATGCGTTAATATTGACGCTCTCTAAACCATTGGCCTTGATAGGTGAGTTGAATGAGTTTGTACCTCTGTAGTTTGAATTTTGAATTTTTGAATTCAGGCAAAACCGTTGTATTTGTAACGGAGTTGCAATTCGGGAGAACTGGCTGTTTTCTACCGATGGTTGGCCTTAATGGCCATTCCGTGGTTCCAAGGTTTCAAATAGGACTTCATAATCAAAATCTAAGAAATTTTGATTCATTTAAATACGGGGAAAATATTAATAGTGAGAATTCATTGTAAGGGTTTAGTGAAGTGAACGAAGGAATGCGCTTAGTATGATGAGCACATGATCCGGAGAAATTAGCTAGGATGATGAGCGTGATTCGGAGGGATTAGCTAGGATGATGAGCGTGATTCGGAGGGATTAGCTAGGATGATGAGCGTGATTCGGAGAGATTAGCTAGGATGAGGAGCGTGATTCGGAGAGATTAGCTAGGATGAGGAGCGTGATTCGGAGAGATTAGCTAGGATGATGAGCGTGATTCGGAGGGATTAGCTAGGATGATGAGCGTGATTCGGAGAGATTAGCTAGTATCATGAGCGTGATTCCGAGATTAGCTAGTATGATGAGCGTGATTCGGAGAGATTAGCTAGTATGATGAGCGTGATTCGGAGAGATTAGCTAGTATGATGAGCGTGATTCGGAGGGATTAGCTAGGATGATGAGCACGATTCTGAGACATTAACTAGTATGATGAGCATGATTCTGAGACATTAACTAGTATGATGAGCATGATTCTGAGACATTAACTAGTATGATGAGCATGATTCTGAGACATTAACTAGTATGATGAGCATGATTCTGAGACATTAACTAGTATGATGAGCATGATTCTGACACATTAACTAGTATGATGAGCACGATTCTGAGAGATTAGCTAGTATGATGAGCATGATTCTGAGACATTAACTAGTATGATGAGCATGATTCTGACACATTAACTAGTATGATGAGCATGATTCTGAGACATTAACTAGTATGATGAGCACGATTGAGACATTAGCAAGTATGATGAGCACGATTCTGAGACATTAACTAGTATGATGAGCATGATTCGGAGAGATTAGCTAGTATGATGAGCACGATTCTGAGACATTAACTAGTATGATGAGCATGATTCGGAGAGATTAGCTAGTATGATGAGCACGATTCTGAGACATTAACTAGTATGATGAGCATGATTCGGAGAGATTAGCTAGTATGATGAGCGTGATTCGGAGAGATTAGCTAGTATGATGAGCATGATTCTGAGACATTAACTAGTATGATGAGCATGATTCTGAGACATTAACTAGTATGATGAGCATGATTCTGAGAGATTAGCTAGTATGATCAACATGATTAGAGGAGCGTCCCACTAGCACAGTGGGCGACGTCCTCGGTGCATAATCTAGGGACCCGGATTCAATCCTGATGCCTCTGTTCACCCTGGCAGTAAATAGGTACCTGGTAGTTAAACAACTGTTGTGGTTTGCGTCCTGTGAAAGGTCAGTAGTTGACCCTAGGGGGGAAGAGGGGGACTTGGATAAGCTTAAATACAGTCTGCCTGTCCCCAACTACGGCAGTAATTTTTTAAAGACACGCAATCTGGTAATGTCAAGTTTTGAATTAAAATTTTATCGGAAAAATGTATATATAAGCCAGTTTGAGTGTAGGTGGAATTTAGTTTTAAGAGAGGTGATAATAGAAGTGTTTACCCTATTAAGTTGTGCTATTACGTTTTTTGTGATATTAAACAGCTACGGTGCTTTGTAATGGTATGAGCAGAAACTGATGCATTTTGGCATTAAGGGTACAGTAGTTTGATAATACTCGCCATGTATTTTCCATTCTAAGTAAAGGGTGGTATATAATGCTTACCAGGTTCTTTCTAGTGTTTGGATTAGTGTATTGGCGGGTAATGGAGGGATTGTCATATCCTGTGGCACAGTGGGCTACGTCATCGACGCAAAATCGTGAATCCCCGAACACATTCAGTGCAAGAAGCAAGGGAAATAGTTCGGTCTGAAGGGTTGAGGCCCAGTTGTTTATACGGACTTCCCACTCAAAATATAAGCCATCGCAAATTGTTAGGACAACTGCACTTCCAGCTGCACCCGTGGTGCGGTGTAGGGAACCATCAGTGTATATGATTTGAGAGAGAGAATGCTCTGTGGACAGAGCATCAATATGGCTTAAGGCGTTGAGCTTTGCCTCAAGACGAAGCTTGGGCTGATCTCTAATTTGCTTCTTGGGTGGAAAGATAGGGATTAAAATTAGAAAGGGTGTAATCTCCCACGGTGCAGGAAAGGGCCGTTGTTTTGTCTCTTGGTACAAATTATAAATGATACATTCTGAGTTCAGTTCCAGTTTTGTTTATCCATTTTGTGCTTGGGGTTCTACTACCCAAAATCATCTACGTCCTCTAATTACTCAACACAAAGCTGCTATTAGAACAATATCAAACTCTGGCCCCAGACAGCACTCGGTACCCTTACTTAAATCTTTGAATGTTAGATATTAAGTCACTGCACATCCTCTTAAGTGTACTACTGAACTGTAAAGCCAATCCTGACCTTAAACGCTTCCTAGAAGGTTGTAACAGAACCCATGGGCATCACACCAGATACCTATTTGATATTCCAAGAGTGCGCCTTAACCAAACTAAAAATGCTCTACAAATCAAGGGACCCAGAATATGGAATGACCTTCCCAACCGTGTCAGAGACTGTACCCCTCTCAACCAGTTTTGAGGAAAAACTAAGTTCTGCCTAATTAACTCCATGTAACCTACCTTACCCCCTAAATTTCAACCCGTGTCTTTCTATTTTAAAAACAATACTGTTTGTTGAACAACTTGTTTAATTACTGATTTCTGCCATTTCCTCCCCCCTTCCCCCGCTTTCAACACAATTTATACTTTAATCTCAATTAGTATTAAATTTGTTTTTTTATTTCCCCACACCTTGTCCGAAACGCTATGCGTACTAGCGGCTTTAGGTATTGTATGTACTAGCTTTATCTATAATCTTGAGGTTATCTTGAGATGATTTCGGGGCTTTAGTGTCCCCGCGGCCCGGTCCTCGACCAGGCCTCCACCCCCAGGAAGCAGCCCGTGACAGCTGACTAACACCCAGGTACCTATTTTACTGCTAGGTAACAGGAGCATAGGGTGAAAGAAACTCTGCCCATTGTTTTCTCGCCGGCGCCCGGGATCGATCCCGGGACCACAGGATCACAAGTCCAGCGTGCTGTCCGCTCGGCCGACCGGCTCCCCTATAAATCCAACATTGTAACACATGTTCAATGTTTGTACTTTTATCTGAATAAACATTTGAATTTTGAATTTGAATTTGGGACAGGTCTTCTGAGCAAGGGTTAGGATGAGCTAGCTTAAGCATTTTTTATATCAATTTGATGGTTAACTTCAAATTGGTATACAAAATGCTTAGGCTAACTAATTAAAACCTTTGGGTTAGCTAAATGTTAAAGGACCCTATATATACTGTCTATATAACATTTTTATATATATTTTAAGATATTATTCATGCCTAACGAGTCGAAAACGAGGAAATATAATAATTTTATTTGAAAAATATACATAGATTTATATTTTATACAGAAAAATGCATATTTAGTTAAGTTACTGTAATATACAAAGTGTTTCGACTTTCGGGCAAAAAGGTCTTCCATTGGGCAATTACACTCGATCATTATATAAAGGGCGAGAGTAATGAAATTATCATGATGTATACTCAGTTATGTACAATAACGAAAGTATTATATTTTTTAGGTGCTTAACAAGTGTCTTCAACTGATGGAACTGAGACGCGAAGCTCAAGGTAAGATGAATGTTGTTAGTTCACGAGGGCATACTCTCCTCTCATGTTCTTTGACAGATTCTTTGTCAAGAACTCTTTGTCTACATGTTCTTTGTGTTCCTCTGGCGACAACTTTACTACCAAGACCACCCTTAGGTCTTATTCTTAGAGTTCTGTAATTCCTTTCCACATAATTTGTAAGGTGGTCTATTTTTCTCCGATTCCACTATTCCATAAAAAAATTGATTTGTTGTTGTTGCTGTTAAAGATTTGCTACCTGGAACAAAGTTCCAAGTAGCACGGGCTATGGTGAGCCCGTAATGCCTTATTTTGATTTATTTATATATACAAGAGTTCTTACATTCTTGTACAGCCACTATCTTAGTTTTCCGGCCAGGTCCTACGGGAGTTATGTCATTACTCTCTAGGTGTTCAATCCATTGGACTTTTAACTATTTTTTCTAGTGTTTTCACTACCACGCTTGTTAATGATATGGGTCTATAGTTTAGAGGTTCCCCTCGACACCCATTTTTATAAATTGGTACTATGGATTGTCTTTTTTCCGTATATCTGACAAGATTCCTGTGCACAAGGATATCTGGAAATATTAATTGGCGTGGAATGCTCAGCTCGGTTACACATTCTCGCAGCACCCACGGTGAAACTCCATCAGGTCCAACTGCTTTTATTTCTACCTACCCCCATGAGTAATTCTTCCACTTCGTCTTAAGATACCTCTATGGTGTGGTCTGGAATTGGTATTTGGACCGGGATCTCTGAAATCCTCATTTTGTACACACACACTTTGGAACTGTTCATTTAGTGTTTCACACATTTCTTTTTCATTCTCAGTAGTTCTGTTCCCCGTTCTCAATCTCTGGATCTTATATCCTTTACCTGCAGCTTACTTTTAATGAATTTATAGAAAAGGCCTGGATCTGTTTTAC
>NC_091239.1:13025646-13118146 GCF_040958095.1 Procambarus clarkii | reverse complement strand
TTTATTTCAGCCACCTTACTGTGATTTATTATCTGTAATATTTACTGAAAGCAGTCACATGAGGCATTCATTGGTAGTAAGAGTTACTATGGAAATCCAAGTGTGCTCATGGCATACAACTCGTAAAAACATTGCTGGTCAATAAAAGCAAAGATGGCATGGAGTGATATTACCAGCTAATGAGTGTAAAAGTTAGAAGCAATGGTCAAGGGCTCGTACAGTATATGTAGCTTTAAGGTCAAATTAAGCCTGTACTGGACCCTAAGCAAACACAAACGAGATGGATCCCAAATTTCTATAACATGAGCCTCATTGCACACGACCTTGACTTGAACTTTGATCCTGACATAGCTCTTCTCGATAGCACAATACTGTATGCACACGAGTTTACATTGTCTTGTTGACCCTGTCTGGAACCAATGAATCTCAAATTCTGTGGGGTCATAATGACTCATTAAAGACCCATGCCCATGGTGATTACCTGAGCGTGTGTGTGTGTGTGTTCACTGTGTAATGAAATGAGTTGGAATTTGCATATATTACTCAAATCTGAGAATGTCTAGAAGGGGCCACTAGGTCGCTCTCTGAAGCTATGCTACACTGGATAGCTCCATGCCTGTAAAGATACCCAGGCCTTTGCGAGTCAATAAATAGCCAACCAGAGGCCAAAACTTTACCCAGAGGGATCAACTGATCACTCGCCAAGGAACTAACCTCCAGAAAGGTAGAGTGAATAAAACTGACGTGAGCAAAGTAAATGCGAGCAGAGCAGAAAATGACCCACCCCCATAAAAATGACCCCCTTCCCCCCCCCCTAGTTGTCAGGTCATTCATCCTTTAGTTTCAATGTGTCACCCAGGGGGCAAGGAGGGTAGCGCACAGATAGCGACAGACCGCTGCAATTGGACACCACATGGCTACAGGGAGCCACCGAGATCTCTCCAAAAAGAGGTGTTTCATTAGGTTTAGTGTTAGATTTTTATGTGGTATCAGTTGCTTAGTAATTTATTCAGCTTCTTAACAACTAATTGATCCTGTTGCTATAGATTTAACAGCTATGACTGTCTTTTCTTTTTATTCAAAATACTTAAGTACTTTAACTTGGTTTCTTCCACCTTGTTCCATAAAATTAAAATTAAATTGTATGCTGCCACATTACTCCTTAACTCACATTGTCACATTTTCCCATACAATATATCTATACCAGTGTTTCTCAACCGGGGCTTGCGGAACCCCAAGGTAACTAAGGGCTTCTTGCAGAACCCTTTAGATCAGGTGAAGATTGGGGTTTCTGTAGTAATAAATAGGCAAATTCTAATCATGTGCAAATGTATTTTTGAGTCGGTATAATTTTTCTCATTTAACCAGTATCAAGAACAAAGACAGAAATCATCTCCTTTCAGTTGACAATGAATCAATGCATGGTTATGTAATGTACAACCAGAAATTATTTCAAACGTACACAGATTGAGAAATGCTGCTCCATACAGTATCTCTTGATAATTTGTTCTTTCCTGGAATCGAGAATCCTCGGTTCGATTCCTGGGTAGAACAGAAATGATTGGGTATGTTTCCCTTCACCCAATGCCTCTGTTCACTTAGCATTAAAATAAGTACCCGTGAGATAGTCATCTGTAGTGGGGTTGCATTCTGGGGTGGGGGGAGGGTCAGTAAATGGCCTACGGGGGGTGACGTTGATAAGCCGAAGTACAGGCCTTCTGTTCCCAATATTGGGAGTTAATTTATATTTTTCTCATTTGTGCTTAATAGTTTGTCATTTATTTATCAAATTTTCCTACTTGTTATTTGGTGATATTTGGTGTGTTTCATAGCCACATTGGCCAAATCTTACTTGAATTTTCTTTCTTTCTCAGGAAAGTGGTTGGTGAATCCTGACTATGTCAAACAGTGTGTCCAGAAAGGCTGCTGGCTAGAGGAGTCGGATTATGAGCTCAGAAACCACGGTGAAGTGGCCAAATATTGCCGCAAACGGAAGGAGGAAACTGGGAGAGGGATCTATTCAGGATGGACCATATACGTGTTTCTGAAGGATAAGAGCATGAGTAGATCATTTCGAAGGTAACATTGTTTACTGTGAATAAGATTTGGGGAAATTGTAGTAGGCCTGTTGTCCCGTTGGAAGTGCCCGTAGCTCCTATTTATACTCCACCAAAATTTGCTCATATATGTGTATTACCCACGTTTCAAATCATCCAGCAATTTCATGACTGATCAACTCTTTCTGTAAAAGCAATGGGGTGGGGGATTGGGGAGGTTGAAAGAGTCGAAGGCTAGCAAGGCGAGTGTCTTTTTAAGAAACTTCCGCTGTGATCAACTGCTCCACTGCCCCTAATGGGGATTTTCTAGGAGGAAAGTGAAGGGGAACTATAAAGGGGTAAGTGCTCAGCCATTATGACCATACAGCACCGGAAAGGAATATGAGGAGGAGCTGGGATAGGCAGATGGGGGGGGGAAGGGAGGAAGGAACAGGAATCAATTAGTGATCCTACAAAAACCCAAGCTGTGTGTGTTGCATCAGGACTAGAGATAAAATATTGAATTTAATACAAATACTGACTGCTGGTGTGTGGTGGTGCATGTTTATCAGTGATGATGAGGATGTGTGACTTGCATAACATACGGATGACTGATATTTTTCTTTCATAATGTCTGGAACCTTTCACTATTTTATTTGCTTTTATCTTCTGGCTGATGCCCCATGCCCCCCCCCCCCCCCTGTCCCAGTGCCCTCCTGCCCCCGTGTCTCCCTGCCCCCCCCCCCCCCCTGCCCCCGTGTCTCCCTCCCCCCCCCCCCCTGCCCCCATGTCTCCCTGCCCCCCCTCTGCCCCCATGTCTCCCTGCCCCCCCCCCCTCTGCCCCCATGTCTCCCTGCCCCCCCCCCCCCCCTCTGCCCACCTGCTCCACCCCTGCCCCCTACCCCCATGAAAATACTGTCATAGGTTGTGCTATAATAGAGCAGGTATACCAGATACCTCCACTGGCTGGACCGTTATCTTGTTTTAACACTTTCGCTGCCCTGGTGGGCGACCTGCCGCACACCTCAAGGTAGCCAGAGCGGTGCGCGTGAACTCGCCACCACCCACAAATGTTTATATTCTTTTTAGCTTCCTGACCTAAACTTTTGTGCTACATTGTTCAAGTTAGTATCAAATTGTTTGCAATAGAATGCTGTACTGTAAAGGAATATTTGCATATACATAAGAACATACAAGTCTCACTTTTCTATATTGTACTTTCGACGAAAACTCGATAACTTTCCCCCACCTTCATACATGTTTCACTGTTTTTTAAGGCGATGAGTCACAATAACGTGGTTAAAGTATGTTGACCAGACCACACACTAGAAGGTGAAGGGACGACGACGTTTCGGTCCGTCCTGGACCATTCTCAAGTTGATTGTGAATGGTCCAGGACGGACCGAAACGTCGTCAACCCTTCACCTTCTATTGTGTGGTCTGGTCAACATCACTGTTTTTGTCATGGATTGGCTCTGTTCTTGTTCAGTATCCATCTGGAAGTCAATTTGTTGTGTTTATAAAGCCGGTAACAACACTTATCCGAGATAAAATAATCAAAATGGGAAACTTTTCTACTCTAGGGCAGATCACGAGAACATTGAGCCTCTAGCGTGGGTGGGCGGTAACATGGCAGGGTCAGGATGCCACATGGGGTATACAGAGAATGGGAAGAAGTTGCTCATTTTAAAACATGTCCTATAGTATTCGGACAATAAATGGAATTTTTAAACATTTGAAAATTTTTGACACCGTTTGCATCATCGGGCATACTAAGTATTTTGGTTTTATGACAGAATATGCAGCATCGGGCAGCGAAAGTGTTAACTTTGATGAATGTATTTTGCTAACTTTCATTCATTTATACATTATCATTGCCACACTTCCATTAATTAACGTGAAATTAGTTACCACATTCTGCAGCTTGTAGGTGTTAATTGCACATTTTTATACAGGATTGTGGCTGCTGGGGATGCTGAAGTGGTTCAATTGGACCAAATATCGAATGTTGATTTAGTCATAAGTGATCATAACACCTTACCCGAAGTCAGATCGGTGGTGGGAAGCGTCACTCCAGTTGTCGGTATCAACTTCATCAAGGATACTCTTGTGTTGGTAAGCAATTTTGTTTTCTTTATTCTTCGTTATTGGATTATAAATTGTGCTGCTTTTCAGGGGGTGAGGAAGCATTATGGTGGATAAAATGGGTAGCAATATTTGGTAATGAAAGATGTTAAACACAAAAAAATACTAAATAACAAATTCTTTGGCACATTAAGGTTTTCTTGTAAAAACTATGTTGGCTGTCTGCTGTTTAGTGTTTTTCACTGTTGTCCCGTACAATAACAAGATAAAGGAAAGTAGGTAGGTCATTGTGAGGAGAAAGTGCTAGGCCAATATGACTATAAAGCACTTAGGAAAAATATGAGGACAATGAGCTGGGAAAAGGAGAAGTTAACGTTTATGCATCTTGGATAATCTACTTGGTCTTCAGTTGTGTAGTCTCTGCTTGAAACTGGCTTGTGAATGTTTATATGGAACTTCTCTGTTAGATGCGTGACTTGTGCAAACAATGAGTTACAATAACGTGGCTGAAAATATGATGACCAAGCCACAAATATGATGACTTGATAATGGTCCGGGATGGACCGACATCATGTCTTCTCTTCATGTTCTGGTGTGCAGTTTAGTCATCATGTTTGACTTAGTTTCACTTGGAGAAAATTCTGCTGTGGCCGTGCTATATTAGTTAACTCCCAGGAGGGAAGTAAGGCATCTTAACGATAGAATTACACTTCTACCATTCTAATATAAAAACTTAATCGAGCATGTACCCGGTAATTTTTGCAGAAGATCCCCCAAGTCTCAATAATGTGGCCATTGTGTGCTGGACATGTAATCAAACTCTCAAGTATGAAATAAAATGAAAGTGATTTGTCATGACTTGATAAGGGGACCAGGATGGATAAAAACATTTTCATTCTCATTTTATTTCATATCTTTGGGTTAGGTGATAAGTTATTTTTGGCTGCAAATAAGCAATATTGATCCTGAAATGCCAGATTTGTATCACAATGGAAGTTTTACCAAACATTATGCAATCTTTCTCATCCTTTTTCTCCCAAACTGAAATCTGTTATTTAGTGCTAAAATTTTTGTAATGGTAGATATATTATCACTGCACCTTTTGGAGTGTGCTGGTAACACCTAGTCTTTTCCTGGATAGGTGCATTTATGTGCCATAGGTTATAAACGAATGCAATTGCAAATTGTTTGCATTGATGCTAATCACAATTACATTTACAGAGTATAATAATTTTATGGATTATTTTAGTCGCACAAGAATGTATAAAATATTTGAATACTATATTAGTGAACAATGAAGTCAGACTAATGTGATATACCTATGAGAAGATACTGAAGCTGTTTGATGGGATCGAACCTGCGTTGTTGAAGTGCTTGCTCCTGAAGAATTCAGGGATGTGGGTTCAATCCCATCGTGCAGTCTTAATATTTTCTTAATATATTCTTAATATGTTAGTAGTGTTAGTTTCTTATAAATATAGATTTCTTCTTGTATGTAGTTTCAATTAATGCAAAATTTTTGACAGAAAGCTGACCCTTCAAATCTTCAGTGCTATTTGCTCGATGAATCGGAGACTGGGTGGATTTCCAAGAAACATAAAACCGGTAAGTTAATTTGTTTTCAGCAGAGACAGGTTTTATATAAGGTTAGGACTGAATTAAAATGCCAACAACACACACACACACACACACGTTCCTGAACAAGTTCAGTTCAACAACAAGGGAACAAGTTCCTGAAGATTGCATACACCAACATAGATGGAGTGAGATCGAAGATACTGGAGTTAAGTGATGTAATACAGCTGCAGACACCAGACATTGTTGCACTCACGGAGACAAAACTTGAAGATGTAATTTTAAATGAGGTCATATTCCCAAGGGGCTACTCAATTTGGAGACGGGACAGAAAGATTAGGAAAGGCGGTGGCGTTGCTGTGCTGGTAAAAGAACACCTAAAGGTGAAGGAAATAATGACTGCCAATCCACAAGAAGTTGACATAATAGCACTAGAGATCTGCTATGAGGATGATAAACTAATGATGATAAATGCATATAGTCCACCGCCAAGCAGCACATGGTCAAAGGAGGAGCTAGATAGTAAACGTGAAGGTCTTATAACAATAATGAGAGAGATTATAGCGAGAGCGGATAACGATAGATCACGACTGTTGATAGTCGGTGACTTCAACTTGAAATCCATAGACTGGGAAGCATATGAAGCTAAAACAGAAGATTTTTGGACCTGTAAATTTGTAGACCTCATCCTGGAAACATTCTTGTATCAACATGTTAAACAAGCTACGAGGATGAGGGAAGGGGACGTTCCCTCCATGCTAGATTTGTTATTTACCAGGAAGGAGGAAGAGATATTTGACATTCAGTACCTTCCTCCCTTGGGTAAAAGTGACCATGTCTTTTTGGGAATAAAGTATGCAATGCGTTATAAGCTGGAAGAAAATAAGGAGGTTGAAGCAGTTGAAAAACCAGACTTCAGGAGAGGACATTATGGTGACCTTAGAAATTTTTTTAGTGAGTATAATTGGACAGACTTGATGCTAGGCAAGGAAGTGAATGAGATGTATGGCAAGTTTTGTGAAATATATGATAAAGGCACAAAAAAATTTATACCAAAACAGAGATGCAGGACCAGAAAACAGGATTGGTTCGACAGAAATTGTGAGAGGGCAAGAGACCAAAAGACACAAAAATGGAATCAGTATAGGAAGAGGCCAAACCCCCAAACAAACCAGCGATACAAAGATGCGAGAAACAATTATACAGCAGTAAGGAGAGAGGCAGAAAGAAATTTTGAAAAAGGGATAGCAGATAAATGTAAAACAGAACCGGGCCTATTCTACAAATTCATAAACAACAAATTGCAGGTAAAGGATAATATCCAGAGGTTGGAAATGGGAAACAGATTCACGGAAAATGAAAAGGAAATGTGTGAAACATTAAATGAAAAGTTCCAAAGTGTGTTTGTACAAAATGAAATCTTCAGAGAACCAGACACAATAAGAATTCCAGAGAACAACATAGAGCGGATAGAGGTGTCTAGAGATGAAGTGGAAAATATGCTAAAGGAGCTCGGGAGGAACAAAGCAGCTGGCCCAGATGGCGTTTCACCATGGGTTCTGAGAGAATGTGCATCTGAGCTCAGCATTCCACTTCACCTGATCTTTCAGGCATCCCTGTGTACAGGAATCGTAGCAGACGTGTGGAAACAGGCTAACATAGTTCCAATCTACAAAAGTGGCAGCAGGGAAGACCCCCTCAATTATAGACCTGTATCATTGACAAGTGTAATAGTGAAAGTATTGGAAAAGCTAATCAAAACTAAATGGGTAGAACACCTGGAGAGAAATGATATAATATCAGACAGACAGTATGGTTTTCGATCAGGAAGATCCTGTGTATCGAATTTACTCAGTTTCTATGATCGGGCCACAGAGATATTACAGGAAAGAGATGGCTGGGTTGACTGCATCTATCTGGACCTAAAAAAGGCTTTCGACAGAGTTCCACATAAGAGGTTGTTCTGGAAACTGGAAAATATTGGAGGGGTGACAGGTAAGCTTCTATCATGGATGAAAAATTTTCTGACTGATAGAAAAATGAGGGCAGTAATCAGAGGCAATGTATCGGAATGGAGAAATGTCACAAGTGGAGTACCACAGGGTTCAGTTCTTGCACCAGTGATGTTTATTGTGTACATAAATGATCTACCAGTTGGTATACAGAATTATATGAACATGTTTGCTGATGATGCTAAGATAATAGGAAGGATAAGAAATTTAGATGATTGTCATGCCCTTCAAGAAGACCTGGACAAAATAAGTATATGGAGCACCACTTGGCAAATGGAATTTAATGTTAATAAATGTCATGTTATGGAATGTGGAATAGGAGAACATAGACCCCACACAACCTATATATTATGTGAGAAATCTTTAAAGAATTCTGATAAAGAAAGAGATCTAGGAGTGGTTCTAGATAGAAAACTATCACCTGAGGACCACATTAAGAATATTGTGCAAGGAGCCTATGCAATGCTTTCTAACTTCAGAATTGCATTTAAATACATGGATGGCGATATACTAAAGAAGTTGTTCATGACTTTTGTTAGGCCAAAGCTAGAATATGCAGCTGTTGTGTGGTGCCCATATCTTAAGAAGCACATCAACAAACTGGAAAAGGTGCAAAGACATGCTACTAAGTGGCTCCCAGAACTGAAGGGCAAGAGCTACGAGGAGAGGTTAGAAGCATTAAATATGCCAAAACTAGAAGACAGAAGAAAAAGAGGTGATATGATCACTACGTACAAAATAGTAACAGGAATTGATAAAATCGACAGGGAAGACTTCCTGAGACCTGGAACTTCAAGAACAAGAGGCCATAGATTTAAACTAGCTAAACACAGATGCCGAAGAAATATAAGAAAATTCACCTTCGCAAATAGAGTGGTAGACGGTTGGAACAAGTTAAGTGAGAAGGTGGTGGAGGCCAAGACCGTCAGTAGTTTCAAAGCGTTATATGACAAAGAGTGCTGGGAAGACGGGACACCACGAGCGTAGCTCTCATCCTGTAACTACACTTAGGTAATTACACTTAGGTAATTACACACACACGGTGTGTGTATATGTGTGGATGGCGATATACTAAAGAAATTGTTCACGACTTTTGTTAGGCCAAAGCTAGAATATGCAGCGGTTGTGTGGTGCCCATATCTTAAGACATCAACAAACTGGAAAAGGTGCAAAGACATGCTACTAAGTGGCTCCCAGAACTGAAGGGCAAGAGTTACGAGGAGAGGTTAGAGGCATTAAATATGCCAAAACTAGAAGACAAGAAAAAGAGGTGATATGATCACTACATACAAAATAGTAACAGGAATTGATAAAATCAATAGAGAAGATTTCCTGAGGCCTGGAACTTTAAGAACAAGAGGTCATAGATTTAAACTAGCTAAACACAGATGCCGAAGAAATATAAGAAAATTCACTTTCGCAAACAGAGTGGTAGACGGTTGGAACAAATTAGGTGAGGTGGTGGAGGCCAAGACCGTCAGTAGTTTCAAAGCGTTATATGACAGAGTGCTGGGAAGACGGGACACCACGAGCGTAGCTCTCATCCTATAACTACACTTAGGTAATTACACAGCTTTGTAGAGTTGTTGTTCTGAAGTGTCCTAGTGATAGTGAAATTCTAGTTCACACTGCACATGTGATTTATTATTTACAACTTTCCCTTCCCTATGTAACAACCACCCACAACCACTCTCCCTCCCCCCTCTATTATGTCATTTTTTTGACACATGTACAGTATAGTGGGGGTAAGGTAATTAAGAGATGAAAGCACAAAGCCAATGTGGCTGTGTAGCACTTGGAAGGGATACGAGGACAAGATGGGATGTGAGAAAGGGGGAAGTAATGATACCGAACCGGTTAGATCATAAGGGATTGAATGCCGACCCTGCAAGAAGCAAGGCTATTACTGTGTTAGCCAGTCCCAGTGGATGGGCTGTGAACAGGAGGGGAGAAATTTTTTATATACAGTGGCACCTCGACTTACGATTGCCCCGACTTACGATAATTTCGAGTTACGATGTAAATTTCATCGAAAAATGCGACTCGAGTTACGATAGTGTCGTCGACTAACGATACTTGTTGGTATACGTTTGGGTCGACTGAGCGTGTGGTTCCCGGTCACGCGGGCCAACCTGCCTCAGTTTACTAGAGCTGCCCGCTTAGTGACGATCACGTCTATAAGAAATTCCATTTTTGTGGTGATTTTTTTGCGTTTTGAACATAAAAAGGATTATTATATATCACGCCATGGGTCCCAGAAAGTCAGTGGTAAGGTTCAACCTAAGAAAATAGTTGAGAGTTGAGGCAGTAAAGGATATCCCTTCCTCATTAAGAAAATGTGTGAAGTATGGGAAGAACTGCAAAGTTTTGTTGAAAAAACTCGCCTAGATAAAGCTGTAGCAGGCCGTTGCATTGACCTTTTAAATGACAATGTGATGTCTTATTACAGACAAGTGTTAAAATGTAGGGAAAAACAAGTGTTTTTAGACAGATTCTTAGTAAGACAAGCAAGCAGCGAGCCACAAGCAGGTCCTAGTGGTGTGCAGGTAAAACATGCCAGAGAATGTATCCCAGAAAAGTCATCACTGCCTGATGTTATAATGGAAGGGGACTCCCCTTCCAAACAGTAACCCCCCTCCTCCCCCCCTGCTCACCATCTTCCATATACCATCAAGAGTCCTCCATAACGGTAAGATAAACATTTGTACTGTATTGCAGTTAGAGAACAAAGTTGTATTCGGTATAAAATGTATTTGTAAGTTAATATTTTGGAGGGTGGGAAACAGATTAATTCAATTCCCTTTATTTCTTATGGGTAAAATCGCTTCGACTTACGATCCGTCTCTGGGAACGGACTACCATTGTAAGTAAAGGCCCCATTGTATATTGCGAGATATATCCGCACACAGATTCCTGTGGTGAAGTAGTCTGCTATGTCTGTTCACGACCAAAAGATCCCGGATTCAATTGCCACAGCAGGATAGTTTCATTTGGTCATGTTTAGCTTTACCTGATGCCTGTGTTCATATGGCAGTCAATGGATACCCAGGAATTAGGTATCTATCCTGGATTACAGCCTCATGCTGCTTCTCCCCAACAATTGGAAACCACATTTCCCTCGAGTGGCTTTCAATGAAAATATGCTTAGTTGAACCTTCTGTACTCGGTAATACAGTGGTACCTTGGTGTATGACTACCCTAGAGTATGAATTTTTTGGTACTGTATATGATGTCAAATTCATCGTAAAATTTGAATTGGTGTAAGACATTTTACCTGGAATATGACGTCTGTTGATACGTGTATGGGTCAAGTGAGTGCTGGGCACAAGGCGAGGCGCATTCAAGATAATACTGCATATATCAAGATAACATATCAAGATAATACTGCAGCAACCAAGATAAAACAAACATTAGGATGGAAGTGAGAAAGGAATTTTTGTTATCTAACCCGAAGTTGGTGCAAAACAGTTGATTGGAGTAAGTCCCTGATAATTTTTGGTTGCAAAGAGAAGGAGATAACATCTAGGTCAGAAAGAGCTGTAGAAGAAGCATTCCACTTCAACTGATTTTTCAGGCATCCCTGTTTACAGGAGTTGTAGCTGATGTGTGGAAAAAGGCTAACATAGTTCCAATCTATAAAAGTGGAAGTAGGGAAGACCCCCTTAATTATAGACCTGTATCATTGACAAGTGTAATAGTCAAAATACTGGAAAAAATAATTAAAACTAAATGGGTAGAACACCTGGAGAAAAACAATATAATATCAGACAGACAGTATGGTTTTCGATCTGGAAGATCCTGTGTAACGAACTCACTCAGTTTTTATGATTGAGCCACAGAGATTTTACAGGAAAGAGATGGTTGGGTTGACTGTATCTATCTGGACCTAAAAAAAAGGCTTTCGACAGAATTCCCCATAAGAGGTTGTTCTGGAAACGAACATATTGGAGGGTTGACAGGTAAGCTTCTAACATGGATGAAAAATTTCCTAACTGACAGAAAAATGAGGGCTGTAATCAGAGGCAAGGTATCGGATTGGAGGAATGTCACGAATGGAGTACCACAGGGTTCAGTTCTTGCACCGGTAATGTTCATTGTCTACATAAACGATCTACCAGTGGGAATACAGAATTATATGAACATGTTTGCTGATGATGCTAAGATAATAGGGAAGATAAACCTAGATGATTGTCATGCCCTTCAAGAAGACCTGGACAAAATAAGTATATGGAGCAACACTTGGCAAATGGAATTTAATGTGAATAAATGCCATGTTATGGAATGTGGAATTGGAGAACATAGACCCCACACAACCTATAAATTACTGTATGTGAGAAATCTTTAAAGAATTCTGACAAAGAAAGGGATCTAGGGGTGGGTCTAGATAGAAAACTGTCACCTGAGGACCACATTAAGAACGTTGTGCAAGGAGCCTATGCTACACTTTCTAACTTCAGAATTGCTTTTAAATACATGGATGGAGAAATACTAAAGAAATTGTTCACAACTTTTGTTAGACAAAAGCTGGAATATGCAGCGGTTGTATGGTGCCCATATCTTAAGAAGCACATCAACAAACTGGAAAAGGTGCAACGACATGCACCTTTTCCAGTAACAGGAATAGTAACAGGAATCGATAAAATTGATAGGGAAGAATTCCTGAGACCCGGAACTTCAAGAACAAGAGATCATAGATTTAAACTAACGGAACAAATTTGCCGGAGAAATATAAGAAAATTCACTTTTGTAAACAGAGTGGTAGATGGTTGGAACAAGTTAGGTGAGGTGGTGGTGGAGGCCAAAACCGTCAGTAATTTCAAAGCGTTATATGACAGTGTGTGCTGGGGAGATGGGACACCACAAGTGTAGCTCTCATCCTGTAACTACACTTAGGTAACTACACTTGGGTAATTACTCGGTTGTTTACCAGTGTATCCTGCCTAGTGACCACTGCGCTTGAATTCTTTGTAAAGAATTTCATTGTTTTTCTGATTTTTTGTTTTCTGAACAGTAAAGTTCTTATTATATATCACACCATGGGTCCCAAGATGGATGGTGAGGGGACTGGATGGATGGATAGAGGACTGGATGGATGGATGGTGAGGGGACTTGATGGATGGATGGTGAGGGGACTTGATGGATGGATAGGGGGTGGATGGAGGGACTGGATGGATGGAAGAACTGGATAGATGGAGGGACTGGATGGATGGATAAAGGGTCTGGATGGATTCATCCAGTTCAACTGGATGAACTGGATGAATTATCCTGGACCATTATCACGTCGATTGTCAAGACAATCGACGTGATAATGGTCCATGACGAACCGAAACGTCGTCGTCTCTTTAATTTCTAGTGTGTGTGATTTGGTCAGAGAGTTATTATTTCAGTACCTGCTCCTGTACCTCGATCAATATCCTCCCAAAAGTCAGATCAGCATTTCTAAATCTTTGTACCCTTGAAATAATTCCAGGTCGTACTTTAGATGGAATGCGCGCACACGGCTTTTATTGTCAACTGAAAGGAGAGAATTTGTCTTTGCTCTTGATACTGGTTAAATGAGAAAAATTCAACACAAAATGACTAAAAATTACATTTGCACATGATTAGAATTAGCCCATTTATCACTCTCTCTTGCAGACCCCATAGTTACCGTGGAGTTCTGCAGAACCCTGGTTAAAAAACACTGCATTTGATTAACGACCCAACTCTCACATGTGAAATGAAATGAAAGTGATGAAATTTCAGTCCATCCAGGACCCCCCTTATCAAGTTGTGATATCACTGTAGATTTCAATTGGTTACTTAGTTATGATACAATGTCCAGTGTAGAAAAGTTACTCTGCATTGGGGAAGCCAAAACTGCAAAAATTAGAACTTTGTAAAAGCTCTGGTCAACAGGACAAGATGCGCACATGACTTGATACGGTAATGGTCCTCGACGGACTGAAATGTCGATGTTTCTCCATCTTTTTGGTGTGTGGTTTGGTCATGAGCTCTGGTCAACAGGACAAGACACACACATCCCGGAACTGAGAGTAATGATACCTGCTTGATACCTGGTTGATGGAGTTCTGGGAGTTCTTCTACTCCCCAAGCCCGGCCCGAGGCCAGGCTTGACTTGTGAGAGTTTGGTCCACCAGGCTGTTGCTTGGAGCGGCCCGCAGGCCCACATACCCACCACAGCCCGGTTGGTCCGGCACTCCTTGGAGGAATAAATCTAGTTTCCTCTTGAAAATGTCCACGGTTGTTCCGGCAATATTTCTTATGCTTGCTGGGAGGGTGTTGAACAACCGCGGACCTCTGATGTTTATACAGTGTTTTCTGATTGTGCCTATGGCACCCCTGCTCTTCACTGGTTCTATTCTGCATTTTCTTCCAGAAATGAGTGAAAATTTCTTCCAGAATGAGCACAAGGAAAGGCTAAAGGAGCTGAACCTCACGTCCCTGGAAAACAGAAGAGTAAGGGGAGACATGATAACCACCTACAAAATTCTCGGGAATTGACAGGGTGGACAAAGACAAAGTCTTCAGCACGGGTGGGACACGAACAAGGGGACACAGGTAGAAACTTAATACCCAGATGAGCCACAGAGATGTTAGAATTTTTTCAGTGTCAGAGTAGTTAATAAATGGAATGCACTAGGAAGTGATGTGGTGGAGGCTGACTCCATACACAGTTTCAAATGTAGATATGATAGAGCCCAGTAGGCTCAGGAATCTGTACACCAGTTGATTGACAGTTGAGAGGCGGGACCAAAGAGACAAAGCTCAACCCCCGCAAACACAATTAGGCGAGTACATGACTTGATACGGTAATGGTCCTCGACGGACTGAAATGTCGTCGTTTCTCCATCTTTTTGATGTGTGGTTTGATCATGAGCTCTGGTCAAGTAGTTGTGGTCACTGTGAGTATGAATATTGGGCATGTGTAATTTGTGTACATTTTGTGCAAGTATGAATGTTTTTGGGCATAGCATGGCACTGTAGCTATATCAACTCTGAAATAGATTTGTTATTTAAGCACTAACTGCTTTAAATCCACATACCCTTGTTTGTAATGCAGTAATTTAAATTTTCACAATCTTACTTTTAAAAGAATAGGAGTTATTGAGACGGGATTATTTACTTAATGGATACTAATTTTTATTTTTATTTTGTCATCAACAGGTTGGAATGCAAATTTGAAGGTGGTTAAGAGAGATGATAGACTGCAAAAACGACCATTTGAAGATGTTTCCAGAAATAATAAAAAGTTGTGCACTCCAGTAAAGGTAATTGGTAAAATATTCCCGCTTGGTACAGTAAAGATAATTGACCAGTAACTGTTTCGTGTAAACATAACTGCAAAACACAGCTGGAGAGAATTACCGAAAATACTTTCAGATAATAATTAGGTTTTTCTTGTGTGGCGATGTTTATTTTTGGAACGATTTCAACCTATAGTGACACATGGGAGGATGGAATGGAGGGAAGACACGAGAGGAATTTCTCACTAAACGAAAACCGTAAGAGTGTGTGTGCATCAACATTTTATACCGGTCGGCCGAGGAGGAGCCGAGTGGACAGCACGCTGGACTTGTGATCCTGTGGTCCTGGGTTCGATCCCAGGCGCCGGCGAGAAACAATGGGCAGAGTTTCTTTCACCTTATGCCCCTGTTACCTAGCAGTAAAATAGGTACCTGGGTGTTAGTCGGCTGTCAAGGGGTGCTTCCTGGGGGTGGAGGCCTGGTCGAGGACTGGGCCGCGGGGACACTAAAAGCCCTGAAATCATCTCAAGATAACTCAAGATACCTTGATGCTTGGAAATACTTCTCGGACAGAGTGGGGGGGGGGGCGGTTAATATTAACTGTCTGGAAGGGACTTCCTGAGGGGGCTACACAGCGCAATATCATTGTGTAATATTGTTATTGTCATGAGGCGATGAGTCACAATAACGTGGCTAAAGTATGATCATTCCCAAGTCGACTTGAGAATGGTCCAGGACGGACCGAAACGTTGTCGTCCCTTCACCTTCTAGTGTGGGGTCTGGTCATCATTGTCAGGAGGTTTTGCTAGGATTTGTAATTTTGTTCATATTTTATTACCCTGTGATATATGCCTGTCATAGGGGCCTGGCGGCTGAGTGGCTTGCGCTCGGCATTCATTGTCCTGAGGTTCTGGGTTCGATCCCTGGTGGAGGCGGAAACAAATGGGTAAAGTTTCTTTCACCCTGATGCCCTGTTCACCTAGCAGTAAGTGGGTACCTGGGAGTTAAAGCTGCTATGGGCTGCTTCCTGGTGGTGTAACAAAAAGGAGGCCTGGTCGAGGACTGAGCCGCGGGGACGCTAAGTTCCGAAATCATCTCAAGATAGGGGACCAGGGATGCTTTCTTGGATTGGCAGCAATCAAAGTATGTGTATTCATTTTTTTTCTTTGGCTGCAGGCAAAATGTATATACATAACTCCAGTGGGATACATTTTTTTATTGCATTATTGCAATTGACCCATATATATATACAGTGGTACCTCGGAATACGAGTGTCCCTGTATACGAGTTTTTCGGAATATGAGCAGGATTTGCTCGGAAAATTTACATCGGAAGACGAGGGTGTTGATATGCATACAGGCCAACTAGCGCCTGGTGGCACGGCAATCACACCTCAGTTTACCAGTGCCTCGCGCCCAGTGGCTATCCCGCCTAAATTCTTCGTAAGGCTTTACAGTTTTTTGTCGGGTTTTTGGCCATTTGAGCATAAGTTATTATATATCTCGCCATGGGTCCCAAGAAAGCCAGTGGTAAGATTCAACCTAAGAAAATAGTTGTGAGTAGAGGCAGTAGAGGATGTCCCTTCTTCATTAAGAAAATGTGTGAAGTATGGGAAGAACTGCAAAGTTTTGTTGAAAAAACTCACCCAGATAAAGCTGTAGCAGGCCGTTGCATTGACCTTTTAAATGACAATGTGATGTCTTACTACAGACAAGTGTTAAAGTGTAGGGAAAAACAAGTGTCTTTAGACAGATTCTTAGTAAAACAAGCAAGCAGTGAGCCACAAGCAGGTCCTAGTGGTATGCAGGCAAAACGTGCTAGATTGATTGATTGATGAAGATTAAGCCACCCAACAGGTGGCACGGGCATGAATAGCCCATAAGTGGTGGCCCTTTTGAGCCATTACCAGTATCAAGAGCTGATACTGGAGATCTGTGGAGGTGCGACTGCACTCTGCGTGACGGGAGATGTCTCCCGGACCAAGTGGTGACCAGATGGGACGTGCTAGAGTGTGCACACTAGTGAAGTCCTCACTGCCTGATGTTATAATGGAAGGGGACTCCCCTTCCAAACAGTAACACCTCTCCTCCCTCCTCCTCCTCACCATCACCCATATGCCAACAGCAGTCATCAGCAAGAGTAAGTAATAACTTGAACATACTTTCGTAGTGTAGATTTAGATGAATTAGGTATAAAATTTAGTTTGAAGTGAGGTTTTTGGGTAGTTGGGAACGGATTAATTAATTTCCCATTATTTCTTACGGGGAAATTAGCTTTGGTTTACGAGTTTTCAGATTACAAGCTGTCTCCTGGAACGGATTAAACTCTTAAACCGAGGTACCCTGTATATATATTTTACTACAGTATTATGATATAAAAATTATATTATCAAATATGAATGCTTCAAACTACATTAACCATGTAATTCTTCCTCAGAAAATATCCGACTCCTCATACCAACAGACGAACCTTGATCAGTTTGTGACCTGTTCTCCTAGAAAATCTGCATCTCCAGCCTGCCAGACACCAACTAAGAGCAACAAACGTCGACTTAGGCACCTCATTTATTCCCCCGATAAGCAGCAACCCACCATTACTAAATATTGTATTAAAGAGGAAAAATCCCCGCGGCAGAATGGTAGGGTGCCGCTGATTGACTTGAACAACAGTGCCTCGGCAAAGACCCAGTGCAACAATAAACAAAACGAAGTACAGAAGGGAAATATATGCAGTGAAATGAGTGATGACTTGGAAATCATTGAAGATAGACCAAATAAAGTAGTCGAGAGAAACGATGATGATTGTTATATTACAGAAGTGGTTGGGGCTGGAACAGTATTACCCAAAAAATGGGATCCAACGAAAGTGTTAACTGAAAAAGATAACGAGTATATGAGAAATAAAATAAGAGAACGGTGTAAACAAGCTGAATTATCCAGATTAAAAGCAGGTCAGGAGAAAGTTGAGAAAAGTATAGATAAGGATACTATTAACTCAGATCATCGTAATATAATTCTTGAATTGAACTCTGGAAATAAAATTGACTCTCAAACTGAAGACTTGCACGCTAAAGGTGTATCAAACAATTGCAAATTATCTAATGACTTGAAAGAAAATCCAGCAGTGCCAAAACGAATGGCACTGAAAGAAGTTCGTGTTAATCTTGGTAAGAGAGTTGAATGTCAGGGATTAAGCATAAAGGCTAATCAAACATCTATTAGCATTAAAAAAGAGGATACTAAGCAAGGTCTGGTGTGGAAAATTGCACGTGATCCTTCTCTCTGCCAGTTAATATTAAAAAAAGATGATTTAAAGAGAGGTATTTTGAAATTTGTAAAAAAATATAAGTTTCTAAGTAGTTCATATGATGGCGAACAAAGTTTTATTTTGAGAGAGTGTGAAAGTGATTCTCAAAATGTTAATTCATTTGATGGTGACTGAGGATTTTGACAGTGACTTATGTCTTGTATCCTCCATATCGTGCCCATTGTTCTCCTGAAATTAGACAGTTGGAAAGTGACGATACAAGCATGTCATATTTCATGTCGAGCATAGTTTATGAAGACGATCAGGACTTTCCTTTGCAAGCCTTGGATTTTCTGTATTTGAATATAACGCCTTATTCTTACCCTTCTGATGCAGTCTTGAGAGATCTACTAAAGAAGTTGGTATTAGAGGTAAGATTTTATATAGTTTTTGTTTTTATTTTACTAAAATATGATTACAGTTTGTATCTAGGTGTCCCCAATAGATCTTGAGTTAAGAATAAGTTACAATAATATGGCTGAAAGTTAATAACCCAACACCCACGTACGAAAAGAAAGGAAAGCGACATTTCAGTCCATTGTAGACGCTTGTCAAGACGCGACTGGAGTAGGATCCAGGACAGACTGAAATGTTGTCACTTTCATTGTTTCCAATGGAGGGAGAGGTGAACGCTATACACCTATACGTAGGTGTATAGCGTATACCTACTTCTCAATTAAATTTTTTTTATTCAATTCCTGTATACTAATGGAGACCTTTATTAGCTATCCCTTGTCCAATTTCTACCAATTAAAATGAGTAGTTTGTTATAACTATGATGGACCTCCTGGTGATCCATGAGCATAAATTCTAGAAAAAAAAGGCTTATTTTACCCCTAGTTCTCGTAAGCCATTTCTAACGCTGAATATAACTCATGTTTTTGTGAAACCTTCACGGGCACATTATTTTGCATAGGTTATGTATAATTCTCTCCCACTAGCAGTTATAAATATGTACGTTACCCGGTACTGTATGTATACAACAAAAAAGGTATATGCTAGAAAGGTGTATAAAAATGGGGAAAAACAAACAAATTTCCTTGCTATAGTGATGGACTGGCATGTTGACCAGACCACACACTAGAAATTGAAGGGACGACGACGTTTCGGTCCGTCCTAGACCATTCTCAAGTCGATTGTGAGAATGGACTTGAGAATGTCTTGAGAATGTCACAATCGACTTGAGAATGGTCCAGGACGGACCGAAACGTCGTCGTCCCTTCAATTTCTAGTGTGTGGTCTGGTCAACATACTTCAGCCACGTTATTGTGACTCATCGCCTGCATATGGACTGGCATCTTTGCAAAAATTATGAGTTGGATGCTGATTTTTCTGTTGCCACTCTTATTCGTCCAAATGTTAGCTTGTTGTTTACACTTGTCTCACTATTTATGCAATTATGCAGAAATTATTGTATTTTGCAAGTCAACATTTTTTCTAATAATATTTCATACTGATGCTGGTTTTTTGCTTGGTGGATATAGTGTGGGTTTTTTTTTATATGTACAGTATAACTAAAATTTAAAAATCATTAGTATTTCAGTGATACTAAGTAACTATTAACATAATAAGATATGGTGTTAGTCTTCGTTTTTAGTGTCGACTTCCCACACTTCCCACATATTCTAAGAATCTATGACAAAGTTAGTTACAAAATACAGTATAATGACTGATTGATAAAGACTAATTCTGGCATACTATTAAGATATTTCAGGAGGAAGGCCCATGCTACAGTTACATATTCTTGTCTTTATGCAATGGAGAGCAGAGAGAGAATCATATGCAATGTAATACAGACTAAACAAGCTCTGATACAGTGTTTGGAGATAATAGTGGTTTAGGGGTTCCATTTGTTTATCCTCTTTAATTGGATCTCATTTCAGTCCAGTCTGGTCTGGTCCAGAAATCTTATACCCTTGGGTCTTTGGGGTGCCTAGTACGCTTCTATATTAGTGTTGATCAGACCACACTAGAAATTGAAGAGACGACGACATTTCCACATAGTTGCTAGTTCCCAGTTTAAGTTCGAGGTGGGACTGAGGCGTGTGTCCCCTCCCAAATTGCAAAGTCTTTGGGCTCTCCCCTGGCTATGACAGCTCCAATTGATAGAGTTTATTCAGTCAGTTGTTTGAATTACAAATTTTCATATGCATGTTTTATCTTCTAACAGACCCCTTTCAGCCTTGTCTATTCTCGGGCACTCGGAGTGGCATATCAAGTTTTGAAGTTTCACCCACCAGTCAGTTCTTGGATGCGAAACTATTACTTCAGGGTCCTGAATTCTACCATGGAGGTACATACAGTATAGTCACTTAGACACTTGTGTTGTAAACTGGTGGAATGAGTTTGTTGAGAGGGGGAATGAATGTGTAATGTTACGATAAACCAACCCTCACGTTTGAGAAGAAAAGAAAAGAAAAGATACAACATTTCTGTCATGACTTGATTGACGGATTGGCCTCTATGTGCTCTAAGTTGTTCTCTGGAATTCTTATTGTGTCTTATTGTTCCCTGAAGATTTCATTTTGTACAAACACACTTTTGAACTTTTCCTTTAATGTTTCACACATTTCCTTTTCATTTGCCATTAATCTGTTTCCCATTTTCAACTTCTGAATGTTAGCCTTTATCTGCAATTTGTTTATGAATTTATAGAATAGGCCTGGTTCTATTTTACATTTGTCCACTATCCCTTTTCAAAATTCCTTTCTGCCCCTCTCCTCACTGCTGTGTAGTCGTTTCTCTTTGTATCGCTGGTATGTTTGGGGGTTTGGCCTCTTCCTATAATGATACCATTATTGTGTCTTGGTCTCGGCCCCTCTCGCAATTTCTGTTCAACAAATCCTGTTTCTTAGTTCTGTGTATATTTTGCAAAATTTAGCATACATCTCTACTTCCTTGCCTAGCAACAAGCCTATCCAATTACTCTTGTTAAAAAAAAATTCTAAGGTCCCCTTAAAAAATATTGTAAGGTGTGTGCGTGCATGCGTGAGTGTGCGTGTGTGCATGCATGCATGCATGCATGAGTGCGTGTGTGCGCGCGCGTGTGCAAGGGTGCATGTGAGATGTGGTGTATATTTTGTGGTACGGGGTGATGTAGTGTGGTTTGTATGATGATCTTGTGATAGCACTGCAGCATGGTTCTGTGTCATTGAGCTATATGTAAGTACAGGTATTTTAAAATTTCAGTTGTGTTTGTACATAATGAACTACCTACCCTCTAGGAGTGCATTTCACTCATCTGGCACTCTGCTTGTACGCAGTATTTATGGCAATTTCTAAATTTCACTTGCTCTATAAGGTACTGTATGTTAGATAATATACTTACAAGAAAGTAGACCTATTAGAGTAAATAACTCGTAAATTATCCAACAGAAATCGGAGGTGACTGGCACTTATTTGACATGGAAATTTATGCGCTCTGCAATAGAAAATCTGCAAGTGTGCACGGATTCAACGAATGATGATTCATCTAGTGATGAAAAAGCCTCATTTAAAATGGAACACTCGCTTGGATTACTCGAGTTTCTTGTGGCATTATTTAAGAAAGATATCAAACACAGCAATAGCAGGTAATGTGGATTTTCTTATGCTATTTATATTCAATTAGTCATCTATTATTTATGCTATTTTTCTGCCATGTAAGGCATGTCTGCAGGCGATGAGTCACAATAACGTGGCTAAAGTATGTTGACCAGATCGCACACTAGAAGGTGAAGGGACGACGACGTTTCGGCCCGTCCTGGACCATTCTCAAGTCGACAATCGACTTGAGAATGGTCCAGGACGAACTGAAACGTCGTCGTCCCTTCACCTTCTAGTGTGTGGTCTGGTCAACAAGGCATGTCTGTTTTACGAGGATAGTTTGTTTAAAAAACTAAATTCTTGGTATGTTCCATCATACAATGATTGAAAGTGACGATTAAGTAGTTTTCTAGGGGAGAAACAATTTTGTGCATGTAAATATAGTATATATACTCTGTATGTGTGGATGAAAAATGTGTGTACTATCCTCCAGAAAATGTGATATTTTACTTGTATCTCATAGACAATACTTTAAACTTTAAATACCGAATCTCTACCATCAGCAGTGAAATTAATTAGTCTGAGTTTAGATATCTTTGTAAGGAAATGTGAAGCAGAGTGGTTATAATAAGAATTTTACATGGCATGCACACATTTCAAATTCCTCTCGATTACAGAGAGGCCGTCTCCGAACTTCTGATGTGGCGAGTGTTTTGGAGTTACTCTAGGACTCCTTCGGCAACCATGCCAGTCAAGCAGCTCATTAGGTTTTGGGTTACTATGGTATCGTCCTCGGCAGCCATTAGGCAGTGCCTAACGGTAAGTATAATGGGTATTGAGCTCCAGCTACTGCATGTCTCCTCTTACCATTACCCCTTAACGCGCACATCACAAGTCGAGCCTGGCCTCGGGCCGGGCTTGGGGAGTAGAAGAACTCCCAGAACCCCATCAAGCAGGTATCAAGCAGGTACATTGCTCCAGTCGGCATAAAGGATTTATTCTCTATATGACTCGTTAACTGTTTTCATTCGTTCACGCATCGCTGTAGTGCTTTTAAATAGCTGTGCCATTTAGGGGTTAAATGGCTCAAATCACTACAATTACCTCCTTCATTCGAATCCCTTAAATGCGATTTTTTTTATCTTAAACTATTTATGTGCACTACAGTGTATGATTAGCTAAGCCGTTTAAGGGTTAATTGATACATCCCTGACCCCATGGGTCTTGTATCCAGGTACCATATTTTTATGAATATAGCCTATACCTTTTATACCATTGATGTTGAAAAAATGGGGTTGTGGCTTAACCCTTTTGTTGGAGAAAGTGTTGCAAGGTGGTTGACTTAGAGGAGGTATAATGACCAAACCACTCAACAGAAGATGAAGAAACGACGAACTTTCGATCCATCCAGGACCATTATCAAGTGGTGTGTTGATAATGGTCCAGGACGGACCGAAACGTCGTTGTCTCTCCATCTTCTGTTGTGTGATTTGGTCATGATATCTTGAGCACGTTATTGTGACTCCATGTCGTGGCTGGAGATATAGGGGGGCAAGATTGGCTGTGGTCAGGCACATTCCTCCCATTTGGTTAAGCGAGTTGATGTAGTCTTTGACTAGAGAGCAGACCTGGTCTGTGTTCTAGTACAGCGTGGTAGATGAGAAGTACAGTACAGTACAGTCTGCTCTGTTCTGTATACTCTATACTCTGATAGACTCTGCTATCGGGTAACTTCAGCTTTTTTGCTGTGGTTAAATTGGTGGTTAATTTATGTGAGACTAATGATAACAAAAACAACAATAATAATTTGTATTTATGCATTATACCCTGAACATGTTGCTTTATTAGTAGTTACATAAATTGCATAAAGCCACTAATACACAAAGCATTTCTGGCATTGAAGTCGGTGTGTTAGTGATCTCAGTCTGGATGCTGTTGACAAAATGATTCTCTTCGCAAGTGCTTGCTTTTTCTGCAGTGCTTTCTGCTGAATTTCAGGTGACCAATCTGATATTTGGTAGGTTTGGTAAGTCAGCCTGGGATACAAAGATTTCATGCCATTCTTGTGTACAGGTATATTCAGAAGGACTGTCATCTGATATCAGTTCTGCTTGCTCGGAACAAGTCCAGTTCCATGTTGCTGGGAAGAATATTGTGTAACATTTGTAATTTTTATAAATATTCTGCAACACATAGGCAAGTATTAACATTAACATCTTAGGAGTAAGAAGGGCTATAAGTGAATGGAAAGTAAGCCAACTTACAAGATCAGTTTTGGTAGAGAGGATTATGATATAAGTTGCTTGCCAGCACTCCAGTGATAGTGGTGTAAAATGTGCCTCTGTGACCTCTTCCACTACTTTACCACCACTAGGATGGGTATGGGGTATATAATAAATGAACTAAACTGTCAATAATATCGACCTTGCACCGAACATGAGGTGTGCAGGAGACGAGCCGAGTGCTCCGAACTATGCCTCAGGATGTGGAACACAGCAGAATCAGGCTCGACATCAGATGAGGACCCAACCTGCAGAGAGTAATATTACAAATTACCTTGGAGATACACTGTTAGTGTTGGGAGAGTGTTGGGTCATGGGGCCCTAGTTAGTAACTAGGGCCCCATGACAAAGCGGGAGGTTTGCAGCCTAGTCACAGGAGGCATGTACTTGGCATGTACCTGCCAATCACTGTGCCACAGACGAGGGCAACAGTGTCCATAAAGACAAAGCAAAAACAAATCGCTTTTACTCCCTCCAGAAAAGCCTGGGGCCAAATTCACGAAGCAGTTACGCAAGCACTTAAAAACCTGTACATCTTTTCTCAATCTTTGGCGGCTTTGTTTACAATTATTAAACAGTTAATGAGCTCCGAAGCAACAGGGGGCTGTTTATAACATTAACAGTTGATTGGGAGGTTTTCATGCTTGTAAACTGTTTAATAAATGTAACCAAAGCCGTCAAAAATTGAGGAAAGATGTACATGTTCTTAAGTATTTGTGTAACTGCTTCGTGAATCTGGCCCCTGGCTAAAAGTGTGTTGCCACACAAGTCCAAAGAACTAATATTCACCTAACTGAACAGTAGTGTGCATGTATGCGTGTTCACATGTACTGTACAAACGCAATTAATTTCATTAATAATAATTTTGATTTTCACTTTATAAGCAATATGTAAAAAGTTTGAAGAATTCAAAATGTTTTTATATACACTATACCACATATTTTGTAATATATCTATGAGGCGTTCTGGTATACTGGTTCCATCCCATAGTACTGCTTCAATATTTTCTCCTAAAGTTTAATTAATCTCGTTTCTTACAGCAACTTGTGTCGATGGTCCTGGAATTAGCTTGGAGATCTGAAAAGAAGTTACTAATCCCAGTTAGTCCACTGCCAACTTCTCTTTTTGACATTGATACTGAACTGCAACTTCGCATGAAAGGTTTGTGATATTACGTTGACTCTTAATTACATAGGAGTTACATTAATAGCGTTCCTAGACACCCAACCTGTAAATCTGAAAATAAAAGAACTGATGATGTTTAGGTCAGTTCTGGGCCATTATCAAGTCCATTGATAATTGGTCCAGGATGAATTGAAATGTCGTCGCTCTTTTTATTTCAGATTTGTAGGTTAGCTGTTTAATTTTCAGCCACGTTATTGTGACTTAGCATCTGCACTAGCATTCTTTATAAAATTTGAACTTTCTTTTTTTAATTTGATGTAGCTGTACTGTTCTTGGTATTTCAGAAAACACTCTTGGTTAATACTATGAAGTTTGTATGTTAATTTCCACGGAAGACTCCGAGCAAATTTTTTACACCTATTTGCATGAAAGACTATTTGCATCTTGAAACCTTGCAGATCAAACTTGGATACTATATACAAAAACAAATTTAATTGCATTCCAGAGGCCTCCCAAAGTTTATTTTTTTTCCACTTTTGTTAACCTTTAGACTGAAGAATTAATTTGGCTAGACCATCCCATATGTGCAATTTCTTTTAGAAAATTCCACACAAAATTTTTTGCTTTTGAAATTATAGAGGAAACACGATGGAAAGCTTTGGGAAAAATAATTACGAAAACTCAAGATGCTTTAGTCTGATCCTAGAGCTGCGAAAGGAAAATTTTCCCTAGGGCAACCTTGCATTACCTTGCGTTGATTTGGGGAATCGTTGGTTTCGTTGGTCCCGGCAACAGGTGGTATAAAATACACGTTTACCAACATCACAAATCTATTACAGTTGACTATATAGTAAAACATTGTCTGCCTGACATATAAAAGTGTATAAATGCTATTTCTTTTTTTTTTCTTTTAGATTGTGGTCATGCCAATTCTATCAACCTCATTGTAGATTTTACATCTCCCTGGACGAAGATGATCCTATGTTCCCTCATCTTCCAGAGAGTGGCTCTCATAAACAATGAGGAAATTATTCTTCGAAATATTGTAAGTGAAAATTGATTTAAACTTTGACCATATCTAGTTTCTACATCTATTAAATGTTACAAATAAACTTGAATTAGATAGGTAGATATATTTTTTAATGGAGATTGTTGTTCCCATAAATTGTAATTTATATGTTCACAGAGCATTTTTTGCAAATTACATTAGTTTTCCGTAAATAAGCACGTTACTTTTATATACTAACTTGTGGAGGATGCTTGAAGCATAGAGCCACCTCCCTTCATGGGCACAACTAGTATACAAGGACACCACATCTATCAACATTGCATGGCTGGTATATTTAATAACTCGGTACACTAACCACTCAAAATAAATTATTGAACAGGTAGAAAATATGGAGAATAGAAGACTTCTCATTTTTAAGAAGAATTCTCATTTTAGATCACTCCCGGTGGCCTGAAAACTGCAGTTCCACGTTGCAGTATAAGCTTTACATGAATTACTGTAACTTCCTATTCTCACACCCATTTACTACATGTATTATTTTTTTAATTCCCTGTGCTATCAGTTAGGGTCCAGCATGTGCACTGTGCAGATACCAGGTCGTCAGTGACAACAGACCATACAGATGCCATGGTCGTCTGTGACGATAGCCCGACCACGGCAGGCTCCTTTTCAGAGGGTATGGCATGTGTTGGGGAAGGGAAGCCATTGAGGAGTATTCTTAATTCTCCACTGGAGCAAGCACTTGCTATATAACGCCAGAAAATAAAATTGGAGGAAACTGCAAAAGGCTGTACTGTCCCATGCTAGGCAGCTCTATGTACATATAACATGTATGTATACATGTTTAACCTACGCTTGAAAAAAAAATCCAGTGATCCCTTATATTTTTGTTGTGGATTTTTATATTACTGTATATATCCCAAACATATTGGTTTTGTGATGATTTTTGGTGACCTGGGAATGCATCCCCCCACTCGTAGCATTGACATGAAACTACAATGAACAGTGAAATCACAAAAACGTAATATATGACAAAATTTGAAGCTATCCAAAGGGATCAAACCTGCATTCCTAAACTTATGGTTCAGTCAGTAGTGTGCGCGCCCTGAGGAGCTCAAGAATGCAGGTTCACTCCCATTGTCGTGCTTCAGTAATTTCTCATGAAATTACCAAATTATATGCTAGTGTTACAGGGTACCTAAATTATTTAATGCAGTTTTAACACACGTTTAGGCCGAAAATTATCGCTGGGATGGATGTTCCAGTTAGTCCCCTCCCTTCCTCTTTAATCACCAGCCCACTAGCAATAGATGTAGACAGACATATGTAAGTATATGTCTACATGCTGTTGCCATTTTATTTCAAATAAATACAAGTAACTAATCATTTATTCTAGATGGACTATATTGTAGCAGTGCATGCAGGTAAAGAGGCCGTCTCCCCCACCAAAACATCAGAGAGTGATAAGGTGAGCAGTGCACATTTTTCTGATCGTCAATAGTGTTAGTAATTCTTATATTTGTCTCTTATTATACTGAAATACTGGCAAAAATCAGGAATTGTTAAGGAAATGAATGTATATAGAAAAGTGAAATTACCCGGTACAAGGAGAATGCTCTCGGCACCTAGAAGGTACACGAACTGCAGTGCCATATCTTGAGGTTATCTTGAGATGATTTCGGGGCTTTTAGTGTCCCCGCGGCCCGGTCCTCGACCAGGCCTCCACCCCCAGGAAGCAGCCCGTGACAGCTGACTAATACCCAGGTACCTATTTTACTGCTAGGTAACAGGGGCATAGGGTGAAAGAAATTCTGCCCATTGTTTCTCGCCGGCGCCTGGGATCGAACCCAGGACCACAGGATCACAAGTCCCGCGTGCTGTCCGCTCGGCCGACCGGCTCCCTAGTGTTACCATGCCATGTGCATAACCTTGACAAAATGTGTGTGTGTGTCTGTGACAGTTATTAGTCTGGGAAAGGATTGAGCTTCTGTGGTATACTTTCGCTAATCAGATTAGTGATTAGCGTCACTAATCTGAGACTAATTTCAGATGTGACAAAGCAACTGTATTTAGAATGTTATTGGTGATGGTGGACAAACCAGTCATAGAATGCATGCAGAATGTGTGGGGGGAATTCGTGTAGCCCACCAACTCCAGGCTGTAATGGAGGAACCACCTCGATAAAGAGCGTTCCATTTCACTCAAAATACTATTTTTATCTCGAGTCCAATAAATTGAGAAGGTTCGAGGATGAACCCAACCAAGACCCCTCTGTTTTGACCCGCCACAGTCTCAAGGTGTTTATATTTGCAGGTCAGAATGTATATATATTAAAGTATTGAGGAGGCAGCCAATTAAATGTGAGTAGATATAGTGAGAAAACATGTACGCATGAGAAGTGATAGTGAAGAATACTAAATGGGAGCAATTTACACAGTGTCTTAAACCTAGTGATAGGGTTCTGTAAATGACTTCTGTTGATAGGAGAGGAATTAAGTTGTTTATTATGGGCTACCCAACAATAGGCATTAGGCATATAAATTGGTTTTGTTTGAAGGCAAACTCACTATACAGTAGAAGATACTATTGCACATCCTTGTTTCCAGAAATCACATGTTAATAGAGAAGTTTCACTCGTCACACCAAAGAAGAAAAATTTACGAACGTCAACCAGCAGAAAACGCATAAGTCCTCATTGCATCAATAAGACAAACCATAAGGGTAAGTGTTAAAAGTTCTAGAAATAAATCTGTATCTTTATAATACAGTTTGATATAAGTTGTGTGTCAATGTAAAGTTTAATATTTTAAGTACAGTACTGTACAGGAGTAAATTACAGTACACACACACAGCTCTTGCCTCTTTGATTAATATAGTACATTCTTGGCCTGTATGATGCCTACAGAGGGTTGCAAAGAGTAGCCAGGTCATCTTCAAGGTAAATGCAAGACATTTCTCCGTTTTGTCTAAATTTTGTAGTTTTCTTAATTTTTTTATCTCTGGTGTGTTTAAAATATTTGTTTATATAATAATCAGTTGTTTTCAGTGGTCTGGGGTGCCAGTGAGAGGGTAGTATCTATGACAGGGAAGTCTCGCTTTGAGTGGTTTGTCTGTTTTGGTTCCCAAAACCGGGCCGCGGGGACGCTAAGCCCCGGAAGCACCTCAAGGTAACCCACTTGCACTCAACTCTCACCTGTGGCTCCGTGTAGCTGTTTGCATACAAGGGCTACACCCTAGTAAACTGCTTCGACTGGTGGGCAAAACCAGGTGAGGGTAGCTGAAGGTTTGAGGCCCTTGGTGAATTCTGGCTCGTCTACCTATGCATGCGGAGACTGGACCCAGCAGACTGCGGGGAGGAAACTACAAGAAAATGGTTCAGCAGGCAGGAAGGTGGATCCAGTAAAGCATTGTGGAGAACTAGGGAGCAGCGAGACACACAGGACACTGCTGGTCATCCACTGTATCTTGATCTATTTCCTGCCATCTCGACTTGCTGCTAGACCCAAATAGGCCGGGACGAGAGAATGAGGCTGACGATTTGCGCAATTCTCCCTCACTTTAATCAAAGTTAAGCGCATGTCATGACATCACTCCATATATTGAAGTTATGATCATCTTTGACAACGAAGGACAAACATCATTCAGTGGTCTGCATGTGCACACAGATGTGTTTTATCAATTGGGATCAGAAAACAATGAAGTTTACTATAAATAATGGCTAAGTTTGAGACAATCTTATGGATTCGAATCTTTGGGGAAACAGAAATTCTCGGTGGATCCGAATCCTTGTTGAAATGGAACAAGGCTGATTCCAATTAGTCCGTTCAATTGAGGTGCTACAGTACTTGGGTATAATAGAATAATTTTCACGTATATTTTTGGGGGATATCTTCTGTAGTACTGTACTGTATTTTGTCCTGGGTCCTGTTGCTTATTGCTAGAGCTGGTATGTATGAACAGAGATGAGTAGCAGTTGTATAGTACCTGGAAAGTCTGGTACTACCAAGCTGCTTCCAGTTTTCATGATTGTATCATGAAATTGCATGAATTGTGAAGTGTAAACCACAATAGATTGCAAAGAAACGTTTCTCAAAATAGATCACAAATCGATTGATATAAAATGATACGTTTTTAAATTTTTGAAAGACCTGGTTAATATTGGTTTAGAAACAGGGTTGTTGATTTCTGGAAGAACTTAAGGTGAAATATAATGATGTGAGATTGCTCGATTGTTTCAAATGTCGGTTAGACATGCACCATATGTGAACGAGTTTGGGTGGATATAAATAGGAGCTGCCTCGTACGTGCCAATAGGCCTTCAGCAGTTTCTTGATTCTCATTTACTACATTTAGTGTAGTAAATCGATAGGCACATGCATGGATTTGATCCCCATCATATGGCTTCAGTAGTTTCTCAACGTTTTCTATACAATATTTTTTCTTATTTTCTTTTCTTTATCCATTTTACTGTCCATTATATTTGAGATTCATTGTTTATGTATTTTTTCTAAATATGGACAAGAGTGTGTTCTATTGCTTGTCACAAAACTGGTGAAATGGTTTGTGGATCGAAATCCTTACAAATTAGTCTGTTTCACACGAGGAACTGTACACACATCTCGACGAGTGTCAGTTACCTAAGTGTGATCACTGACATAGTGATTACACTTAGCTAATCACTGTCACTCGATTGTCTGTTTCATTGCATGGGTATGTTATTATGCTTCATATGTACCACTAGTGCATTGGCCTACATTTATGTAAGTCCCCTCCTAATATCATTAGAGAAGTCAAGATGATATTTAGTTAAACTTGACGTTATAATGTTCAAAATACTGTAGTTTATTGATGAGCGCTGTACTCCTGGTCTTATGAAGCAGTTGCATGCTGCTGTGGATAACTTCTGGAGTTTGATGTTGGGTTTTTATGTTATATTGTCTAGTGTGAATGGTATGCATAATGAATTTATATTTTTTAATATCTCTATCCTTCTTTCACTGTATTGTATTTAACTTTTTCCTCTGAGGTGGTCCTTCACCAACCCATGAAAGAGAGAACTATGGTAATGATTGACTTTATACTGTACTGAGAATATAAACGGCTTGTAACACTTCCGGTAATTCTCTTGGCAGAGTTTGTGATTGTATTCACTTAGTTGTGCGTGTGGGGGTTGAGCTCTGCTCTTTCGGCCCGCCTCGCAACTGTTACTAACTACTAATTATTTTATTATTTTTTTCCTCTACACACATTCCCCCCAGGAAGCAGCCCATAACAGCTAGCTCACTCCTAGGTACCTATTTACTGCTAGGTGAAAGGGGCATCAGGGTGAAAGAAACCCTGCCCATATATTTCCGCCAGCACCCGAGATCGAACCCGGACTCAGGGATTACGAGTCCCACGTGCTGTCCACTCAGCCACGTTCCTCTGTGGAACCAATGTGTATGTGTGCACGTGTGCGTGTGTGTGTGTAATTACCTAAGTGTAGTTACAGGATGAGAGCTACGCTCGTGGTGTCCCGTCTCCCCAGCACTCTGTCATATAACGCTTTGAAATTACTGACGGTTTTGGCCTCCACCACCTTCTCACCTAACTTCTTCCAACCGTCTACCACTCTGTTTACAAAAGAGAATTTTTTTATATTTGTTCGGCAGCTTTGTTTCATTAGTTTAAATATATGACATCTTGTTCTTGAAGTTCCGGGTCTCAGGAATTCTTCCCTGTCAATTTTATCGATTCCTATTACTATTTTGAATGTAGTGATCATATCGCCTCTTTTTCTTCTTTCTTCTAGTTTTTGCATATTTAATGCCTCTAACCTTTCCTCGTAGCTCTTGTCCTTCAGTTCTGGGAGCCACTTAGTGGCATGTCGTTGCACCTTTTCCAGTTTGTTGTGCTTCTTAAGATATGGGCACCATACAACCGCTGCATATTCCAGCTTTGGTCTAATAAAAGTCGTGAACAGTTTTTTTAGTATTTCTCCATCCGTGTATTTAAAAGCAATTCTGAGGTTAGAAAGTGTAGCATAGGCTCCTTACACAGTGTTCTTAATGTGGTCCTCAGGTGACAGTTTTCTACCTAGAACCACCCCTAGATCCCTTTCTTTGTCAGAATTCTTTAAAGATATTCTCACATAATATATAGGTTGTGTGGGGCCTATGTTCTCCAATTCCACATTCCATAACATGGCATTTATTCACATTAAATTCCATTTGCCAAGTGTTGCTCCATATACTTATTTTGTCCAGGTCTTCTTGACGGGCATGACAATCATCTAGGTTTCTTATCTTCCCTATTATCTTAGCATCATCAGCAAACATGTTCATGTAATTCTGTATTCCCACTGGTAGATCGTTTGTAGACAATGAACATTACCGGTGCAAGAACTGAATCCTGTGGTACTCCACTCGTAATATTCCTCCAATTCGATACCTTGCCTTTGATTACGGCCCTCATTTTTCTGTCAGGAAATTTTTCATCCATGTTAGTAGCTTATCTGTCACTACCCCAATATGTTTCAGTTTCCAGAACAACCTCTTATGTAGAACTCTGTCGGAAGCCTTTTTTTAGGTCCAGATAGATGCAGTCAACCCAACCATCTCTTTCCTGTAAAATCTCTGTGGCTCGATCATAAAAACTGAGCAAGTTCATTACACAGGATCTTCCAGATCGAAAACCATACTGTCTGTCTGATATTATATCGTTTTTCTCCAGGTGTTCTACCCATTTAGTTTTAATTATTTTTTCCAATATTTTGACTATTACACTTGTCAATGATACAGGTCTATAAATTAAGGGTGTCTTCCCTGTTTCCACTTTTGTAGATTGGAACTATGTTAGCCTTTTTCCACACATATGCTACAACTCCTGTACACAAGAATGCCTGAAAAATCAGTTGAAGTGGAATGCTGAGCTCAGGTGCACATTCTCTCAGTACCCATGGTGAAACTCCATCTGGACCAACTGCTTTGTTATTACTTGGCTCCATGAGCATTTGTTCCATTTCATCTCTAGACACCTCTATGTTGTTCTATGTTGTTCCCTGGAATTCTTATTGTGTCTGGTTCCCTAAAGATTTCATTTTGTACAAGCACACTTTGGAACTTTTCGTTTAGTGTTTCACATATTTCCTTTTCATTTTCCGTGAATCTATTTCCCATTTTCAACCTCTAAATATTATCCTTTACCTGCAATTTGTTGCTTATGAATTTATAGAATAGACCTGGTTCTGTTTTACATTTGTCCTGCAATCCCTTTTTCAAAATTTCTTTCTGCCTCTCTCCTCACTGCCGTGTAGTTGTTTCTCGCATCTTTGTATCGCTGGTATGTTTGGGGGTTTGGCCTCTTCCTGTATTGATTCCATTTTTGTGTCTTTTGGTCTCTGGCCCTCTCGCAATTTCTATTGAACCAATCCTGTTTCCTAGTCCTGCATCTCTGTTTTGGTATAAATTTTTTTGTGCCTTTATCATATATTTCACAAAACTTGACATACATCTCATTCACTTTCTTGTCTAGCATCATGTCTGTCCAATTATACTCATTAAAAAAAATTCTAAGGTGGCCATAATGTCCTCTCCTAAAGTCAGGTTTTTCAACTGCTTCAACCTTATTTTCTTCCAGATTATAACGCATTGCATACTTTATTCCCAAAAAGACATGGTCACTTTTACCCAAGGGAGGAAGGTACTGAATGTCAAATATCTCTTTCCTCCTTCCTGGTAAATACTAAATCTAGCATGGAGGGAACGTCCCCTTCCCTCATCCTCGTAGCTTGTTTAACACGTTGATACAAGAATGTTACCAGGATGAGGTCTACAAATCTACAGGTCCAAAAATCTTCTGTTTTAGCTTCATATGCTTCCCAGTCTATGGATTTCAAGTTGAAGTCACCGACTATCAACAGTCGTGATCTATCGTTATCAGCTTTCGCTATAATCTCTCTCATTATTGTTATAAGACCTTCGCGTTTACTATCTAGCTCCTCCTTTGACCATGTGCTGCTTGGCGGTGAACTATATGCATTTATGATCATTAGTTTATCATCCTCATGGCAGATCTCTAGTGCTATTATGTCAACTTCTTGTGGATTGGCAGTCATTATTTCTTTCACCTTTAGGTGTTCTTTCACCAGCACAGCAACGCCACCACCTTTCCTAATTTTTCTGTCTCGTCTCCAAATTGAGTAGCCCCTTGGGAATATGACCTCATTTAAAATAACATCTTCAAGTTTTGTCTCCGTGAGTGCAACAATGTCTGGTGTCTGCAGCTGTATTACATCACTTAACTCCAGTATCTTCGATCTCACTCCATCTATGTTGGTGTATGCAATCTTCAGGAACTTGTTCCCCCCTCTCCTTATTCTTCACTCTTCCTCTCTCTATTAATTTTGTTGGTTTGCCTTTATGTACCACTTTACTGGTCTGCCTACCCCTATCACTTTGTAGAAAAAAGAATTGATTGTTTCTTCATTCCTGCTCTCATTTAAACTTTTTACCTCGGCGAGGTTCAGTTTCAGCTTCTCTGTCTTCTTTTGAAAGATCTCGTCTTAACGACCACTCTTTCCCATCCTCATCACTTCGTAATTTTCTGGCATTCCTGAGTACTTCTTCCATCTGTTTGGCACCGTTTAGGGTGATCCTCAAAGGTCGATCTTTCCCTTTTACGTACCTGCCTATTCTCCTGTAGTCGCACACATTCTCTATGGTAGTAAGACCTTCTACGAGGCCAACAATTTTATCTACTACTTTCACTTCTTCTACAGCTCTTTCTGACCTAGATGTTATCTCCTTTTCTTTGCAACCAAAAATTATCAGGGATTTGCTCCGATCAACTGTATTTTGCACCAACTTCGGGTTAGATGCCAATTCTTTTCTCACTTCCAGCCTAATGTTTGTTGTATCTTGGTTGCTGCAGTGCTTGGCTCCCTTTACTGCTTCTTCAATTTTTTCCTTCTCCTTGGCCACTTGTGCATAGGTGAGTTGCATATCTTTCTTGCACTGTTCTATTCCCTGTGTAACTTCCTCCATCTGTGCTGACAAAAGCTGTTTTTCCTGTTGAATTTTCTTACCTAACCTATTGTAATCATTTATGTTTAAATTTACTTTAACTTCTTCCAAAGCTATTTTTAAGAGTTTATTTTCTTCTTCCATGGCTTTGTAATTTGTTTCCAATTGATTTTTATCCTTGCACAAGTCTTTCACTAAACCCTCAAGACATAAAACTTTGCTATTCAAATGGTCATTACTTACTTTCAATTTACTAATTATTTCTACATGAGAGTTCACTATAGTATCTAATTTTACCAACTTATGTAGACTACTAATATCAATGCTTTCTTTATTGAATCCCGCAAAATCAAGCTCTGTTTTGTTTTTCCTCTTGCCGGCGGCCATCATGAATGTTCTTCTCTGCACTGGAAACACTAGGGCAACTTTTTCTCATTTGATTTTTCACTTCCCTTGGCACATTCCTGTTATCTCGCCTTTTTTTCAAAAGCACTATACCTTTATGTTCTCTGGGACACCACTCACTATCATCAACCTGTACTACAATACTTAGGATTGTTGAAATATGCTGGAGCTCCTCTGATGTAAGTGTTGACCCTAGGGGTGTCACCTTTTGAATCAAAAGTGATTCAATTGAAACAATGATTTGATGAAAGATGAAAGAAAGACTGATTTTGAAAGAAAAGTGTGTGCGCGCGTGCGTGCGTGTGTGCACAAAATACTGAAAGGACTAATTCCTGAAGTTTCCTTTGAAGTATTCAACTCCCAAATGCATGATACTTAAAAACATTTGTTTGGTTGCTTGCCTGCATATATTACCTATTTTGTTTGCCTTTTATTGCACATTTTCTATATTTTTAAGTTTATGGCTATTCTATTTTGCATGTTACATTGTGTAATGCAACATTATAATGTATGCTTTAACAGGAGAAACAACCTTGATTCGTGCTTGCATAAAGAACAATGTGGAACGTGTGCGTGAGCTGCTTACTGTCCCTGATATCGACATCAACATGGCTGATAACTTGGGTTGGACAGCATTACACGAGGCGGCCATGCGTGGATTTGATGAGTGTGTCAAACTGCTGCTCAACCATAATTGCTACGATGCACTTGGAAAAAAAAATACACTTCTTTCATATATGAGACGAGGTATGATTTTTTAAAATTTTTTTGAGATATATACAAGAGTTGTTACATTCTTGTACAGCCACTAGTACGCGTAGCGTTTCGGGCAGGTCCCTGGAATACGATCCCCTGCCGCGAAGAATCGTTTTTTCATCCAAGTACACATTTTACTGTTGCGTTAAACAGAGGCTACAATTAAGGAATTGCGCCCAGTAAATCCTCCCCGGCCAGGATACGAACCCATGACATGCGCTCGCGGAACGCCAGGCGAGTGTCTTACCACTACACCACGGAGTGTTGTGATGCGCATGGAACCAACAAATATACTTACTCTCGTGCTAATTCTTAACATCTGGCTATCATCAAAATTGCCAATCTTCATGTGCAGAACAAAATAATAAATATTGTTTCTTTAAAATGATACATTTGCATGCATCATCACCAGATGCTCTAGTGTTTAAAAACTTAGATTCCGAGAGCTCACTGTCCAGCCCGTCATCCTAAGGTTTCCCAACATCAAGAAAAGGGTCAATTTAAATTGGTCTTAACCTACCAGAGGATCCAAAACAGAAAACGGGACAGTATGTTGCTTTCGCAAGCCGCTTCCATTTTCTAATACGACAATTTTTTGCCTTGTGTAGCACATAGGAGCGAAAAGCGGACGTTTTTTGTAAGACAGGTGGCATCGTGACAGTACTGTATTGCTTACTTATAAGCGACTACAAGGAGTGACATCTAACACTTCATATCCTGTCTCCTAGCCATTTATGGCTTGCACTGCTAATTACCTCTCTCTGCTGCTGAGTTGGTATTCTTGCTGTTTAGTGTGTGTGTGTGTGTGTGCAGTATTTACCTGGGTATAAATGCTGGTTAGAAAACTGCGTTGTTGAATTAAGAATAAACTTGTATGAGAATGAAGGTAACTGCAGATGGCCTATTGGCACATACGTTGCAGCTTCTATTTATAACCACCCAATCTCATTCATATACATGTCTAACCTATGTTTCAAACAATCAAGGAATCCTATTTCTATTATGTTATACAATAATTGGTTCCACAAATCAACAACCCTGTTACTGAACCAGTATTTACCCAGGTCTTTCCTAAATCTAAACTTATCCAATTTATACCCATTGTTTTGTGTTCTGTCTTGTGTTGATACGGTACCTTCATTTTTGTAGTTAATCCTGTTCCCAGAGACGGTACGAAAACCGAAACGAATTTTCCGATAAGAAGAAATGTAAATTGAATTAATCCATTCCACACCCCTAAAAATATAAACTAAAAAATACATTTTATACAGAAAACTACTCATAGGTACCTTGATGGAGGACTCTTGTTGGTGTATGGAAAACGGTAGGGAGAGGAGAAGAGGTATTAGTGTTTGGAAGGGGAGTCCCCTACTATTATAATATCAGGCAGTGATGACATTTCTGGGGTACTCTTTTTATGTTTTGCAGGCATAGCACTAGGTCCTGGTTGTGGCTCACTGCTTGCTTGTCTTATTAAGAATCCTTCTATAGAAACTTGTTTTTCCCCCCATGTTTTAACATTTATCTGTAGTGAGACATCACATTGTCTCACTATGAATGATCTCTTGTTTTTCCTCTATCATCCTCACAACTATTTTCTTAGGTTGAACATTACCCTTGACTTTCTTGGAATCCATGGCGTGATATATAATAAGAATTTTTATGCTCGGGAAACCAAAAAAAGCACAAAAACAATTAAATTCTTCACAAAAGAATTCAAGCACGATTATTACTAGGCGGGAGACACCATGGTAAAATGAAGCGCTATGCTCGCAGTGGACCCATACATGTATAAACAAACTACGACCACCGAGACAAACTACAACTACCAAATCAAATTTCTCGTAGAAATATACTACGAGAACCGAAAACTACGAGAACGGGCACTACGACAACCTAGGTTCCACTGTACAGTACTTTTAATTACCATATTAATATCCTCTTTATGTCCATTCATCCACTTGTACACCTCTATCATTTCACCCCCAATTCTTCGCCTTTCTAGAGAATGTAGTTTAAGATTTGTCAATCTTTCTTCATATGACAGGTTTCTAATTTGGGGGACTAACTTTGTCTTCGTATGCTGGACGTATTCCAGTGAATTTATATATATTTATATATATATTTGGTATGGTGACCAAAACTGAACTGCATAATCTAAATGGGGCCTAACCAGAGCAAGATAAAGCTGAAGAACAACACCAGGTGTCTTATTATTAAAGCTTTAATAAATCCCAGTCGTATTTACCTTATTACGAGCATTTATGCATTGATTTTTTTTGTTTAAATTCTTACTAATCATAACTCCCAGATCCCTTTCACAATCCGACTTCGCAATCTCAACACCATCTAGCTCGTATCTTGTAACTCTATCATCATTACCTAGCCTCAAATCCTTACATTTGTCAGCATTAAACTGCATCTGCCAATCTTTTGACCATTTCAAAACTCTATTTAGATCGTCTTGAAGTGATAGCGAGTCTTTCCGTGTTTATTTCCCCCCTCCCTTTTTTGTATCATCGGCAAATTTGCAAATATTGCTGCTCAAACCTGAATCTAAATCATTTATATATATTATGAATAAGAGGTCCCAGGACAGAGCCTTGAGGCACTCCACTTACAACATTTTCCCACTCTGACTTAACCCCATTTATACTAACTCTGCTTCCTTTGGTATAGCCATGCCCTAATCCAACTTAATATAGCACCCCAATACCATGAGCCTCTATCTTTTTACTCTTTCTTTCATGTGGCACTGTATCAAAAGCTTTGCTAAAGTCACTGTACACAGCATCACAAACCTTACCACTATCAACTGCTTCAATTATGCTGGAATAAAATGATAGCAAATTTGTTAAACATGAATGGCCATTTGTTAAACCATGTTGGGAATCTTTTATTAATTTGCTTTTCAAGACGAAGACGAATGGTATTTGCAATTATTGATTCCAGTAACTTTTCCACAATAAACGTTAAGCTAATTGGCTGATAGTTTGATGCAAGTGATCTACTGCATCTCCTTTCTTCAAAAATTGGTACCACATTAGCAACCTTACACGACTCTGGCACTCTGCCTGACTCTAATGATTTATTAAATATGGTAGACAACAGCTCACGAAGCTCCTCTTTGTATTCTTTAAGCACCCTGGCAAACACTTCATCCAGCCCTGGGTATTTGTTTGGCTCGAGTTTCAGTATTTGTTTAATAACATCCTCCCTGGTAACTGCTAAATTAGTCAACCTGTCCTCTTCCCCACCAACATAAACATGTTCGGCTGAAGGCATAATGTTAAATTCCTCTTTTAGAAAATAGAGATAAAATATTTATTAAAAATACTACTCATTTCTTCGTCATTATCAGTTATCTGACCCGTCTCAGATAATCAATTATCTGAGACAGATAACCACAATTATCATTTTAATCAATATTGGAACAAATTTCCGGGTAATATAATAGACCTGGGATCAGTGGATTGTTTCAAGTGTAGGTTATTCATATTTATATATCTATATATATGAATAAGACTTGGGTCTGTCTAAATAGCTGTACAGTATTGTATGGGGTAATTGGCCTTCTACAGTTTTCTATAGTCCTATTTTTGTGCTTTCAGATGCAGTCTCGTACTCTGTTAATGTCAGTGCTAGGGGCGGAGATGAAGGTAGAACACCATTACATGATGCAGTAGAATCCAATCCATCTTAGCACTGTTAAGCTGCTACTCGATCATGGAGGTACGTCTTTTTGTATTTTGAATACGCTTGTATTCGTTAGGAATTTCCTTGGTAGGAATACTTAATACTTTTGCATGAATTATCTCCTTAAATGCACAATGATGACACAATAATATAGCTGATGAGTACTGGGATGCAGGTTTGATTCTATCGTATGGCTTCAATATTTTCTCGTCTAAAACTTTGCAGTCTTTGCACAACCCAGCATCTGGAGAAGACTTTTTTTTTTTCTTGTATTGGTTTGAAACTGTGAAGACTTGCATAGGGTGGTGCAAGGAAGATCCATATTATTACTGGGCCTCATAGCTCCTTGATTGCCAGATAAATCATTAACATTGCAACATTTTTTTGTTTTTTAAAACAATGTAACTTCAGTTACAGTATTTCTATCCTGTGCCCAAGTGATAAAGAATAGTCATAAAGTTTTATTTTAGGACAATATTATACAGTACTCATTGAATCCTAATATTATGCATAGTCTAAAATTGATTTTTTTATTTATTTTTTCATAATACGGTTTTCATTTATGACCCCAGATTTAAATTGCACATGCTGTTATTATCTAATGTACCCTGCATGTTGTCTTGGGTCCCTCAGAACAATAAACTTGGCTCCCACAATACACACAGAAATCACAATAGCGTGATATATTAAATGAATAAATCCACAAGGGCTGTGATGAGGGTTCGAACAATGTTGTCTTAGTCGATTAACCCTTATCTTGAGGTTATCTTGAGATGATTTCGGGGCTTTTTAGTGTCCCCGTGGCCCGGTCCTCGACCAGGCCTCTACCCCCAGGAAGCAGCCCGTGACAGCTGACTAACACCCAGGTACCTATTTTACTGCTAGGTAACAGGGGCATAGGGTGAAAGAAACCCTGTCCATTGTTTCTCGCCGGCGCCTGGGATCGAACCCAGGACCACAGGATCACAAGTCCAGCGTGCTGTCCGCTCGGCCGACCGGCTCTTAAACTGCGCATGGCGTATATATACGCCATGAGTGACATGTCCCACAGTGCGCATGACATATATATACGCCATAGGGTACCAGGCACGATTCAAATGGCCTGCGGCTATACGGGGTTCACATTAGCTTCCTCAGGGCTCTTGTAAACAGACGCTATTTAAAAAAAAAATCGCAGGCAATATCCTCCAGTGTGAGAGCCACAGTACTGTTGGAGCAACCAAGGCTGGCGCACGCAGCATGAGCGAACAGCATTGCTGTTCAGCTTGTGACCACAGCATCGCCGAAAAATGTCAAAATAAATATATAACTGCTATTATTTAGCGATGGCAATATTACAGATGACCCCTGACTGTGATAAAAATGACCAGGATTGTGATAATTAGTGCTGTGGGAGGAGTGATGCTGAGGGACGAAGGGAGATAGCATTGTTTATTGACTGTGTGGTCACCTGTTATTGTCTGCATTCACCATACCAGCTCAGTGGTTCTCTATGGTGAACACAAATGTAGATACTTGTATATAATGTGTATATTTGTGTAATAACAGCAAAAGGATTATGTTGGGAGGAGCCATTTGGGTGATGGAGGTGGCGTCGTCTGCATGATTTGTCTGGCTGTGTAGAGGGTGGCCACTATGCTCTTTCGGCACTCTACAAGCTTAGATGTACAGTTACGGTGCATACAACATGTAGATACTTATATATAATATGTGTATATAGGGTAATAACACTGCAAACAGTATTGTTGGGGGAGAAATTTAGTATGTGTGACCTTGAATGAGTGAGGGAAGCAGTCGCCAGCTGACTATGTGTAACGACGACTCTTAGTGCCTGAACTAACTATATTAGCTTAGTTGTACAGTTGTGGTGAACAAAACATATAGATACTTGTATATAACGTCTGTATATAGTGAAATAACACCACAAATGGTATTGTTGGGGGAGAAATTATAGTGCGTGTGAACTTGAATGAGTGCGGGAGGCAGCCGCCAGCTGACTGTGTAGCGATGTCTCTTAGTGCCTGAACTAACTATATCAGCTTAGTTATACAGTTGTGGTGAACAAAACATATAGATACTTATATATAATGTCTGTATATAATGTAATAACACCACAAACGGTATTGTTGGGGGAGAAAATTTAGTGCGTGTGACCTTGAAAGAGTGAGGGAGCCGCCAGCTGACTGTGTATAGCGACGACTCTTAGTGCCTCAACTAACTTTATCAGCTTAGCTGTACAGTTGTGGTGAAGAAAACATGTAGATACTTATATATAATGTCTGTATATTGTGAATAAAATATAAAACAGGATGGTGGGAGGAGAAAGTGGGCGAGCTGAGGCATTGTTGAGGGAGTGGCAACGAGTGGTTGGCTGGTGTGTGGAGGTCACTCCTCGTTGCTTTTCGACTCGCAATAACAACTTAGTGGTTCATTATGGTGAACAAAACATGCAGATACAGTACTTATATATAACCTGTGTATAGAGTGTAATAACAGCAAAACTATTTGTTTATTGTTTTATGAACATAATAAATGAATCACTAATATGCACACCATACTTTTGAGTATAGCGATGATTTACCCCTTTTATTATATAAATATATCACACTACACACTATTGAATAATATTACTGCAAAAAAAAACTAAGAAAAAATCAGACACATTGAAATAATTAGGTAATAATATCTTTGTGGCAACTCCCACCTGTCAGCGCGGGTGACGCTGACCGGCTCTGACGACCGCTCTGTCAACGCCCACTTTTTGCCAGAATTCCTCGGTCTACTGCGGCCAAAATATGTCGTCTACGATTTATTTTTTATTTTTTCCGTGCTCAGGGAACACACTATTAACATTTTTAGAAGATGAAATAATTTGTTAGAATTTTTTTTTCTTGTGCACGGGTGTAAATCTCCTCAGGACCCCTTAGCAGCTTAAGGGTTAAGGCGCGTCTGGCATCATCCTGGACGTTAAGTTCGAACACTCATCACGGCCCTTGTGGATTTATTCATTGGCTCCCTCCTCAGTCTACTGATACCTGGGAGGAAATTTGGGGTTTCTTGAGGTGGTTTAGAGGATCAGAGCCCTTGCAGCCCAGTCTCAGACAACTGTGACCAGGTCTTGTAGTTGGTAGTGTGATCAACCAGGCTGTTAGATGTTACTGCTTGCAGTCTGATGAATCATGGGTTGATTATGCTGTAAGTTTCCTCTTCTTCTTGTCTGTTTATGTATAAAGTATTTTAAGTGTGTACTCACCTAGTTGTACTCACCTAGTTGTGCTTGCGGGGGTTGAGCTCTGGCTCTTTGGTCCCGCCTCTCAATCCGTCAATCAACAGGTGTACAGGTTCCTGAGCCTATTGGGCTCCATCATATCTACACTTGAAACTGTGTATGTAGTCAGCCTCCACCACATTGCTTCCTAATGCATTCCATTTGTCAACCACTCTGACACTAAAAAAGTTCTTTGCTAATATCTCTGTGGCTCATTTGGGCACTCAGTTTCCACCTGTGTCCCCGTGTGCGTGTGCCCCTTGTGTTAAATAGCCTGTCTTTATCAACCCTGTCGATTCCCTTGAGAATCTTGAATGTGGTGATCATGTCCCCCCTAACTCTTCTGTCTTCCAACGAAGTGAGGTTCAATTCCCGTAGTCTCTCCTCGTAGCTCATACCTCTCAGCTCGGGTACTAGTCTGGTGGCAAACCTTTGAGCCTTTTCCAGTTTAGTCTTATGCTTGACTAGATGTGGACTCCATGCTGGAGCCGCATACTCCAGGATTGGTCTGACATATGTGGTATATAATGTTCTGAAAGATTCCTTACACAAGTTTCTAAAGGCCGTTCTTATGTTAGCCAACCTGGCATATGCTGCTGATGTTATCCTCTTGATATGAGCTTCAGGGGACAGGTCTGGCATGATATCAACCTCCAGGTCAGGTGTGTGTGTGTGTGCCGAGTGTGGTGTATGTGTGTGAGAGTTAGTGTGATGGGTATATACTGTAAGTTGTACAGAAATTGGAGATAAATATTGCTATAAAAGATGATTATTTCATGATACAATTTTTGCAGGTGTTAGTTTGCTAAAGGATAAAACTGTCAATGGCATTACTCCGGGAGATTTAGCAAAGACTGAAGAAATGCGGCAGCTGTTGAAGTCATACAAAAGGACATCTCAGGTAAAAATAAAATGCATTGTCAGGGACAGGAAGCCTGCAGTTTAAACTTATTAAGGTTCCATTAGGCTAACCACTGACATTCCCCAGAATGCAAGCCCACAATCAGTTGGCTTTACTCCCAATGTACCTATTTAACAACTAGGTAAACAGATGCATCAGGTGAAAGGTAACATGCCCAGCCATTTCTGTCCTACCTGGGGATTGAACACTGGTCCCTCCTTTAAGAGTTGAGGACGTACTCGCCTAGTTGTGGTTGCGGGGGGTTGAGCTTTGGCTCTTTGGTCCCGCCTCTCAACCGTCAATCGAACTGGTGTACAGACATAGACTACCATGCTTTGGTATCTGATACTTTTCCTCGCATCTTTGGAAAACACTATTCAGGAAAATATATTCCCTATCAAATAGCCTGATCAACCAGGCCATAATTCATACGTTGGACTGCAAGCAGTTGCGTCCAACAGCCTGGGTGACCAGACGACTAACTGGGAGGCCTAGTCGGAGACTGGGCCACTGGGGCATGTTGATCCCCGGAAGCTATACAAGGTAGAGACAAGGTAGACCAATTCACCTAACATTCCACACTAGAGCATCACATGTAGCCTCAAGCACTGTCCATAGGCAGTGGCCCACTGCTTCATGCAGCCTAAGATTAGATTTCAGTTCGTCAGTCATTTGTCCTTGATACAGTACTGTACTATATTTAAATGAAGACATACATTTGAAATGCCTTGAGAAACCTGAATAAAGGCACTTCCCCCCCCCTTCCCCACAAGAATAGGAAGTTTCCAGAGACATTATAGATGTATATGCAGGCGATGAGTCACAATAACGTGACTGAAGTATGTTGACCAGACCACACACTAGAAAGTGAAGGGACGACGACGTTTCGGTCCGTTCTGGACCGAAATCGACTTGAGAATGATCCAGGATGGACCGAAACGTCGTCATCCCTTCACTTTCTAGTATGTGGTCTGGTCAACATAGATGTATATAGATATAAAGCAGTTTTGATGAAGATAAAGATGAAATTATACATAAGTACTTGTAAATGAATGATGTAGGATACGTACTGTAATATATATGACTGAATTTTCATTCCGTCTTTCATTAACTAATTGTCTTGTAATGTCCTGGTGGTGTGCTGGTAGAGTATTGTGTTAATATAAATCTTTACAGAGATTGTCACAATAACATTGCTGAAGGGAATACACAAAATGAAAGTGACAACGTTTCCGTCCGTCCTGGACTCTCCTCGTCATTTTCATTTCATACGTGTGGGTTGTGTTCCTATATTGCATATATCTTTTTGTTAAGCCATTTGTCTCGCCTCTTGGAATTTGCATTCAATTTGGGAGGCTTATCATTAGAATTGGACTTGTGATATTTTGCATTTGTGTCATTTCAGTCAAGAGACATTGCTTGTGGTTCGTTATATTGACTGATTTTGTAATTGATAATTTTTTTTTGTTCTTCCGTAGGCTGGTAAGAAGAGTGGCTTCGAAAAGTTCAGTAAAATGGCAGTTATTACCTCAGGGCTTAACAACCCAAATGGCTTTCTTCCCAACCTTGACGACCAGATGAAATTTATCCTTACATATGTTAACAGCTATTTGGAAGTTTCTGGCACTAGATTTCTGCGATATGGCATAATAAAGGAAATTGAGATGTTTTGTAAGAATAAGATGATAGATCAGCCACATTCAAACATCTTGCAGGTTAATGATAAGAGAGTGGTAGATTCTTCTGGTGCCACTAAGACTAGGGACCTTGAAATGTGCAGTACCGATAAGCAAGAGAATGTTAGTAGAATATACGATGATAAATTGTCAAGTGCCAGAGGTAAAAGTTTGTTTTGTCAAGTTACAACGCCTTCCTCCGCGGAAAGAGCCTTGAGTGACTCAATGTTTGAACACTTTAAGTTGAACTTGGTGACATACAGAGATCAGTCAACAAAGCCTGCTAAGGATGACACGGATTTCGATGAAGCGCTCAAGTTCATCTTTTTGTGAGAATTGTTGTTGTCGACTTCAGTGTACCTGTTTCTTCTCTAACCTTAGAGAATACTAATGATAAATGGTTGCCTTACTTTTCATTATACAGTATTAATATTATTTTTAAATAAGTGACTTAAGTTATGTATATACTGTATCTAGATAAAATTGGGACTTGTTTTGCTAGAAATCTTCATTTCTAAAAGAATTTCTTTGATATTTCCTTCTATTGCTTTTTATTATTCTTGAAGATGAAAATTTTCTAAGAATATATATATATATAAATATATATACCATATATTTGAATTGACTGGAAAGGGAATAAAAGTATTTGGTCATCAAAGTATATAAGCATTTTGTTTGCATTAGAAGCGTAATAATTGCAGTTACTTTGTTTACAGCCGTTGACGGAGGTAATGAAGCAATATTTGCCTCGCCTCCAATATTTTATGTTGGTAAATTATTTTTTTGCGCAATTATAATTCTATGAATGTTGAACTTACAAAGATGAACTTACCTTTGCAAGGTGAACTTGCAAAGGTAAGGCACTTACTTAAGTGCCTTTATGTACTTAATATGTATTGGTTCTAGAGATTGGCAGGATTTTGTAGCGATATCAAAGATACTTTGTTCCAACATTTAGTATTTCACTTTAACATACATACATACATACATACATCTTTCAGGAGTTGTGAGGTGTACTGTTTTTAAAGCTTTTAGCATTTTTAGATAATTGTGATGTGAAATAAATCCATTAAATGGTATGTAGATGTCAAGTAAATATTTAACTATTAGATGTTTTCCTAGGCTTACAACTTCCTCTGTAAGATTCCCGGTTCCTCCGTGTTGAGCGTTTACCTATCTTTAATATTTAACACTTTCGCGCTCTCCGCGAAGGTCAGGCAGCCAACCGTAAGTGTTCACGGCGTTTTGCCGCGTAAGCGTAAAAATAAAATGTGTATACTCTCTTTACTCTCCTGACCTTAGTTCTTGAGCTACGTATTTCATTTTGGTACCAACGTGTTCGCAATAAAATTCTCTAGAAGAACATCAGTAAAAAAAAGGTCACGAAACGTATAGGGATACCAGCACCAAATAAATAACTACGAAGATGACTCGCCGTGAGCGCCCAACAGCAACAAAATGTTTTTACTCTTGGGATTGTTATCACCTCCACACTTGTTCTACAGCGTTAATTTTGGTATCAATGGACTCGCAATGAAATTCCCAACACGGTGATATGAATATAAGCGTAGAATAATGATGCGGCCCGCCCGCAAGAGTGTGGGAAGTGTTGAAATTGTTACCCGGTATCGGTGACGGGACGACGCACGGCGCTTTGAAAGTTTATACTTATTTCACTCTCATGACATTAATTTTCTATGTACGTCATTCATTTTTGTGTCAGTGTTCGCAATAGAATGTTCTATGAGCCCATAGGTAAAAAAGATCAACAAAGCGTAAGATAGAATAGCGCCAAATATAAAACGACGCTGGAACATATCAGTGAGCGTCAAACACACACGAAATGTTTTTACTTTTGTTATGTTTGTCAAGTTTATACTTGTTGCAGACAGTTATTTTTGGTTGTACATTGATCGGAATAAAATTCCCTAAACAGACATATGCATATAATACATGCTATGGGGGAAGCATTACCAGTATAAACGGCTAAAGTCACCCACCTGCAACCCGTTTGGGACATAATACCATTTGATCGAAGTGGTCCACACCTTTCATGAACTTATTGTAGCATGCAGCCTAATGGTGAGAAAGAGAGCTTCATGGCGCGCAGTTTGAAACAAACCCAAAGTAAATCGGATAAAAATTGAATTTTATACAAATATTTTAAGAGGACATAACTTTATGTCCACTATGCGGTAGCGTTAGACGAAACAGGACTCGTCAGTGAGTCCGGTTAGCGCGAAAGTGTTAATCAGATCACTTATTTCTCTATTCTTCCTCCCATCTTCACTTACGCAGTACAGCAAAATCTTGCTTCTGCTTTGATTGGGTAGCCCATTTTCTTGGTTTGTCAGCCTGTAAAAAAAAATGGGTGTTTTGGCCAACCAGACCCCCTCCCCGCTCAGCTCGTTGTCGCCGTGTGGGGGCTTAGTGGGCGGCTGCCGGAGTGTGATGCTCCTTGGGACAGTCCTCTGTCCTTTTCTAGCCTTGTGCTCCTGCTGCCGTCCTCTCCAATTCTGCTGGGCATCTTTTCCTTTTCCTTCTGTTTCGTTTTTCTCCCCCCTCTTCTCCTATCTGCTTGCCGTTTCCTGCCGACCTTTTGCTCGTTCTGGTTCTTCCCTTGGACTTCTTCTATTTTGACGCCCGGGTGCTTGAGGAGGCATACTCATGCACCCGTAGAACTGCAGTACCCGACGTCGAGAGCGAGGGGAACATTTTATTGTCAATCCCCACTTCGTCACTGAACCCGATCTCGACGGACTGTCGGTTTCTTAAGGTGGCGTTTGTGGGGCGTATACTCGCGACGCACCCCTAGGAGGCCCCGACAAGATCGGCGATAGCTTCTTGTTGGGTGTCCTGCCTCTAATTGTGGCTCCATGGTGGGTGTGGGGGCACATTCGTGAGTGAATTCTTCTTTTCGTCAAGATGATTACCCCTGCTTCGGCTTCTTCTGGTTTACCTTCTCAGGCTCGTGGGGTGGGCGACCAAGCCCCCGAGTCGGTCCGTATCTGACTCCTTCCTCTGGCTCCCCTCCCTCCTCTGTGGTTGGGTCGAGCCCCAAGCCCCCAGTGGTGACTACCTCGTCCCCTGGCGCGGCTCCTTCTCTAGTTGTAACTACTGCGCCTTTTAACCCCTCTCTCTCTGGAGGTTCTCACCGCCGTCCTCGTCACGGCCGCCCTCGCTCGATTCCTTCCAGTTCTGCTACCTATCAAGCCTTGTTTGGTCCCGCTTCGTGGGCCAAATATTTTGATCTCCTCCCTCTTGATTCTGCGCCTCCTGACGATTTCTCCCTCCATCGACATCTCATTGATTCCGTGGATGCCTCCATTACTTTCAACCCCACTCGTCTCGGTACACGTGTCGTTGCTGCTCCTTCTCAGGATGCTGCTTCCCGCTTGGCTGCCTTATCCTGCCTTGGCGAGACCCCCGTTCGGGTCTCGAAGAACGCTCAGTTGAATGCCAGTGTTGGCACTATTTTGCTCCCGCCCCATGTTGCGACCGGTGTTCGGGACCTGCGCGACTGCCACGACGATATTCAACATATCCTCGCTGCCCAGGGCCATTCTATTCTCCAGGTGGACACGTTTACTCGTCCCCCTCGTGGTAGTCGCCGTCAACCCCTCCGGGTTGTGAAGATTACCTTTGATGGTAGGACCCTTCCACCCTCTGTCATTCTTGCTGGTGCCAGGTGCTCTGTCCAGGAGTACATTCCTTCTCCTCGGCTCTGCAACAAGTGCTGGAGGTTTGGGCATGGTGCCCTCCGCTGCTCCGGGACTGTCTCTCTCTGTCCTTTGTGTGGTGGCGAAGGTCACTCTAAGTCGGAGTGCGCTTCTCCCCAGGCTCGTTGCCTCAACTGCGGTGAGGCCCATCCTACCTTCTCCCGTGCGTGTGTCCATTACAAGCTTGAGGCAGCCGTCCTCAACTTGAAGCACCGGGAGCGTTTATCTTTTCCTGAGGCGAGGCGCCAGGTTCGCCGGCTCCCGCCTTATGCTAATATCTCTTATGCTCGCGTGTTGCGCTCTTCCTCTCCTCGTCCTTCCCGCCTTCCTCAGACTCACAACCGTTTCCGGGCCTTGGACCCTGATGCGCCCACTGCCCCCTCCTCTGTCCCTTTGGGTTCTCTCCCGAAGGATCCTCCTCCTGGTCCTCTGTCTGGGGTTCCCCTTCCTTCTACCCGGTCTGTCGTGTCTTCTGTGTCTTCTTCCTCGTCCCCCTCCGATCCTCCTTCCCATCCTCTTCCTCCATCTATCGGCTCTCCCCACCGCCTGTCGGTGCGGGCGGATGTCCATCGCTCTCCTAACGGCCGTCGTGTGTGCTCTCGTTCGGCTTCTCCTGTTGAGACACTGGAATCCGTTGCCCGGTACGTAGTTGCTGGGACACCGGTCTCTTTAAGTCAGAAGCGTAAGCCTGGCTCCTCTCCTTGTTCTTCCCCGGCGGGTAAGAAGGCTTCGCTTTCTTCCTCAGCTCCTCCTTCTGGCTCTGTTGCTCCTTCCCCTCCCGTTTCAGTGCTTGCGCCCCCTGTTCCTGCTATGGAGGTTTCTTTGGCCCCTGCTTCCCTTTCGGTTGCTGCTCTTGCTGGGGTGTGCTCCCCTCTTTCTACTCCCCCTCTTCCTGCTGCTGTCCTTGACTGCTCCTCTCCGTTGTCTCCTCCTCCTCCTCCTCCGGACCCTGCCCGCCCACCTCTGATCTGTTCTCCCGTTTCCTTCCCTCCGTCTTTGCTCAGTTTACCCATGCCCCCTAACCCTGACTTTGCTGACCCTGATCCCGACCCTGATATTCTTTAACGTGCTCTGTTGGTCTTTCGCCTTTGTTTCTTCCTTGTTCTCTGTTTTTGTCCTTTCTCTTCTCGTCGTTGTCCATTCTTCAATGGAACGTTCGAGGTTATTACGCCAATTTCCTCAAACTCCAACTTCTGGTTTCGCGGTTTTCGCCCCTTTGTGTCTGTCTCCAGGAGCCAATGCTTGGTGCTCGTCCTGGTCGTTTTCGTGGCTATTCCTTTCTCTCCCCCCCCCCAGCCATTGCTGGGGCTTCTAATTCTTCTGCTCTCTTGATTCGGGCTGATGTTCCCTTTGTTCCTTTACTTTTTCCTTCGCCTCTCCATTGTTCTGCTGCTCGTATCTTTGTGGGGAAATGGTACACAGTTTGTTCCATTTATCTCCCCCCGAGTGTCCCGCTCTCTCTTCCTGATTTGAAACACCTCCTAGACTCCTTGCCGGAGCCTGTGCTCCTGCTGGGTGACTTCAATTGTCGTCATTCTCTTTGGGGTGACGTTCTGACGAATACCCGGGGTCGCCTCCTTGAGCCGTTTCTCCTCTCTTCTTCCCTGTCTCTTCTGAATTCTGGTGAGCCCACTCATTTGGACTCTTGAACTCGCACCCTTTCTTGTCTTGATCTTTCTCTCTGCTCTTCTTCTCTTTACTTAGATTTCACGTGGCAGGTTCTTGATGACCTCCATGGAAGTGATCATTTCCCCATCCTTGTTTCCTTTTTCTCTTTTCGCCCTTCCCTCTCTTTCCCTAGGTGGCAGTTTGCTAAGGCGGACTGGACCCTATTTTCCCTCAGTGCTACTCTCTCTGACCTCTCCCTTCTGCCCCTCTCTCGCGCTCTCCTCCTTTTTCATGACACTGTCTTCGACGCTGCCCTCCGCTCTATTCCTCGCTCTTCCTCTCGGGGTCCACGGAAGTGCGTTCCCTGGTGGAATGCGGACTGTGCTCGGGCTGTCCGCTGTAAGCGTGCAGCCTGGAAGAAGCACCGCCGTAGGCAGACGACCGATTCTTTTCTTTTCTTTCGGAAAGCGAGTGCGGTGGCCCGTAGGGCCATCCGTACGGCTAAACGTGAATGTTGGGCATCTTATGTCTCAACAATTACGTCCGAAACCCCTCTGGCCCAGATCTGGAAGCGTATCCGCAAGATAGCGGGTAAGTTCGTTCCCGATGTTTCACCGGTCCTTCACCTCCATGATACTCTTGTGGCGGACCCGTTGCAGGTCGCTTCCGAACTGGGTTCCCACTTTTCTTCTGTTAGCTCTGGTCTTCATCTTCCCCAATCTTTCCTTCTTCGTAAACCTGTGCTTGAGTCTCGTCCTTTAGATTTCTGCACTCATCTTCAGCTTCCCTATAATGATCCCTTCTCTCTCTCTGAACTTCGGTCTGCGCTGGCCCTCTGCGGTTCTACGGCGGCGGGCTCCGATGGTATTCATTATGAGATGCTTCGCCATCTCCCTCCGAGCACGTCTCAGTATTTACTGAGTCTGTATAATCGGATCTGGGAGTCGTCGTCAGTCCCTGAGGACTGGCTCGATGCCGTTGTCCTCCCTGTTCGCAAACCGGGGTCTCTGGGTACTTCCCCTAAGGACTTTCGCCCTATTGCTCTCACAAGTTGTGTCTGCAAACTCTTTGAACGTATGGTTAACGTTCGTCTGATGTGGTTCCTGGAACACCATCACCACCTCTCCCCTTCTCAATTTGGTTTCCGCAAGTGCCGCAGCACGACAGATGTCCTGGTGAACTTGGAGGTCTATATTCGTACTGCTTTTGCTGCGAAGACCTCCGTTGTTGCCGTCCTTTTTGACCTAGAAAAGGCTTACGACACCACTTGGCGTTATCATATCCTATCTCAACTTCATTCTTTTGGCCTTCGTGGTCATCTCCCTCTCTTTCTCCGCAGCTTCCTCTCTCGTCGTTCCTTTCGGGTGCGCCTTGGTACCGCTCTCTCTCCCTCTTTTCAGCAATACGAAGGTGTGCCCCAGGGTAGTGTTCTGAGCACTACTCTTTCTGGTTGCCCTCAATGGTCTTCTTTCCTCTCTTCCTTCTGGTGTCTTCTCCGCTCTCTATGTCGATGATCTTACCCTTTGTTGTCAGGGTGATGATTCGCCTCTCCTTCAACGCCGGCTTCAACTTGCAATTGATGCCGTGTCGTCTTGGGCCACAGGTCATGGCTTCAAGTTCTCTACTTCTAAGACTTGTGCCATGACTTTTACGCGGAAACGGGTTGTTCTTCGTCCCTCTTTGTCACTTTATGGTCATCCCCTTGAATACAAAGATTCCGCGAAGCTTTTGGGGTTATTCCTTGACACTCGTTTGTCTTGGTCTCCCCATATCTCTTACCTCCGTGTTGAGTGCTCTAAGGCCCTTACCCTCCTTCGGGTCTTGTCCCATACTTCTTGGGGGGCAGATAGGCGCTCTCTCCTTGCTTTACATTCCTCTCTCGTCCTGTCTAAGCTCGATTATGGTTGCCCTGCTTACTCGTCTGCTTCTCCTTCTACTCTTCGCCGTCTTGATGCTTTGCACCATACTGGGTTGCGCCTCAGTTCTGGTGCCTTTCGTTCGACTCCCATCCTTAGCTTGTATGTTGACACTGGCTTCCTGTCTCTCCAGGACCGCCGTGATCGCTACTGTCTTCGCTATCTTGCGCGGTCCTTGCAACATCCTTCCTCTCGCCTCTGTCGTGCTTTAACTTTTACCCCTCCTGCGGTTCCTGTTCCTCTTCACCACCTCCCTCTTTCTGTCCGGTTATCTCGCCTACAGGATTCTCTTTCCGTTCGTATTTCTGATGTTTCTCCTCGTGTTGTTCCTTCTTTGCCCCCGTGGAGGGTCCCTCTTCCGCTGTTTTGTACATCCTTGACCCGTATCACTAAAGCTTTTACCCCTCCTACGGTTCTAAAACGCCTTTTCCTCGAGCACTTTTCTTCTCACTCCCGCTCCGTTTCTGTCTTCACCGATGGGTCTAAGTCAGCGGACGGTGTTGGCTACTCTGTTGTTTTTCCTGATCGCACTTATATGTGTCGCTTGCCTCCGGAGACTAGCATGTTTACAGCGGAACTTTATGCTATTCTCTATGCTCTTCGTCTCCTGCTTTCTCGTTGTCAGTCTTCCTTTGTGGTTGTTGTTGACTCTCGTAGTGCCCTCATGGCTCTCGGGTCCTTTAATCCGGTTCATCCAGTAGTTGTCGAGATCCAGCATTGGCTGTTTCTCGTTCACAGTAAATTTAAGTCGGTTGAGTTTTGTTGGGTTCCCAGCCATATTGGTGTGTCTCTAAATGAGCGTGCGGATGCTGCTGCCAAGGAAGCTGTCCGCTCTTGTCCCATCTCTCGCAAAGGCATTCCGTATTCCGACTTTTACCCGGTTATCCATTCCTCAGTCCTTACCCGTTGGCAGGCTTCTTGGTTGTCTGTTACTGGTAACAAGCTACGTACTGTTAAATGTTGTGTTTCCTCGTGGCCGTCCTCCTTCCACCGTAACCGGCGGTGGGAAACAGCTCTGGCGAGGTTGCGTATTGGCCATACTCGCTTAACCCATGGTCACTTGATGGAGCGCCGCCCTGCTCCTTATTGTCCTAGTTGCATTGTCCCTCTTACGGTCGTGCATGTCCTTCTTGAATGTCCTGACTTCCAGGACGAGCGTGTGTCTTGCTTTCCGACCGCCCCTCGCGGTCACCTGTCCCTCGATAGAATTCTTGGTGACTCGGATACTTTTGATATCGTTCGCCTTATGCGTTTTTGTTCTCGTATTGGCATCCTTGGTGATATTTAGCGCCCTCTGATTATTTTGCGTATTTGATGGTGCTACATAGCCTTCCCGGTTTGGTGCCTTCTTTTGATAATTACTTACTTACTTGGCCAACCAGAAATGTACAAACCAAAGCAACCCATCTAACCTTCGAGGCCAATGTATAGAAAATGTCAGCATTACGAGTGTTTAGTTTTTAGTAATACTCCGCAGTGGGGAAGAGTTAGTCCTTGCCCCACTCCATCCCCCCCTGTTCTTGTTGCTGCAGCTTTACTCGTGTCAATAGTGGGGGGCCATTGGAGCTTGCTATAGGAGTTCCTGTTGTCCTAGCTCTGATGTTGCCCCTGAGCATGCTGCTGTTACGGTCTGTACTCAGCCTGAGTCCCATGACCACTTCTTCCCAGTGTCTTGTTCCTCAACGGACCCTGTTGACTCGTCTGTGCTCCTTATCGCAGCCTTCTTGGCGTCAATCAACTCTGCTGACTTGTGCTTTCAACCCGGATTTCTCTGATCTTGTCTAGTTGTACCCTTTGGCTCATTCCTCTAATTTATTTTGTCTTCTTGATATAGCCGTTCCTCACTGGCTTTTATACTAATTTTAAAGAACAGCATCTTTTGATCTTGCAGTTTTCATCTGTGTGTGTATTAACCATTGCATGGTAGTCGTCCTGGTCAATTCCATGGTTATTCGTTTCTCTCCTCCCCTCCAGCTTTTTATGGTAACGTTAACTCGACTGCTCTATTAATCTGGAATGATCGATTTTTGTCCCCCTTTTTCAAATGTTTATTCCGCTACCACTTGTGTCTTTGTGAATAAATTATATACCATTTTTTTTCAATTTATCTCCCTCCATATGTTCCTATTCCTCTTCCTGATCTTAAGTGCCTTTGAGACTTTTTGCTGAAGCCTGTTCTCCTTTTAGGTGATTTTTACTTGATATCCCCCCCCCCCCCCCCCCCCCCCGGGGTGATATCCATACAAATACCCGAGGCTGTCTTGTTGAACCTCTTGTCCCTCTCTTCTTTCTCCTGAATTCTGGTGAGCTTATTCATGTCAATGTGATTGATGCCGTGTCGTCTTGGGCCACGGATCATGGCTTCAAGTTCTCTACGTCTAAGACTTGTGTTATGACTTTTACTCGGAAGCATGTCATTCTTCGTCCTTCTTTGTCACTTTATGGTCATCCCCTTGTGTACAGGGATTCCGCTAAGCTTTTGGGGTTAATCTTTGACACTCGTTTGTCTTGGTTGCCCCATATCGCTTACCTCTGAGCTGAATGCTATAAGGTCCTTGCCCTCCTTAAGGTTTTGTCCCATATTTGTTGGGTGGGGGGGGGGCAAATAGACGCACGCTCCTCTCTCATCCTGTCTAAACTCGATTGTGGTTGCCCTGCTTACTCGTCTGCTCCTCCTCCTGCTTTTCGCCATCTTGATGCTTTGCACCATGCTGGGTTGTGCCTCAGCTCTGGTGCCTTTCGTTCGACTCCTGCCCTCAGCTTGTATGTTGACACTGGCTTCATATCTCTCCAGGACCCCCATGATCGCTATTGTCTTCATTATTTGGCACGGTCCTTGCAACATCGTTCCTCTCGCCTCTGTCGTGCTTTGACTCTTACCCCTCCTGTAGCTCCTGTTCCTCTTCACCGGCTGTCTCGCTTACAGGACTCTTTCCATTTGTATTTCTAATGTGTCTCCTCGTATTGTTCCTTCCTTGCCCCCCGTGGAGAGTCCCCCTTCTAAAATTTTTGTACTTCCCTGACCCGGATCACTAAAGCTTTTACCCCTCCTAGAGTTCTGAAACGCCTTTTCCTTGAGCACTTTTCTTCACACTCCTGCTCCATTTCCATCTTCACCGATGGGTCTAAGTCTGTGGATGGTGTTGGCTACTGTTTTTTTCATGACCACAATTGTGTGTGTCGCCTCCCTTCAGAGACTAGCATCTTCACAGCGGAACTTTATGCTATTCTTTCTTCTCTCGGTCTCCTGCTTTCTCGTTGTCAATCCTCCTTTGTGATTGTAGTTGACTCTCATAGTGCCCTCATGGCTCTCAGGTCCTTTAATCCTGTCCATCCGGTGGTCATGGAGATTTAACATTGGCTGTTTCTTATCTCTAGTAAATTTAAATCCGTAGAGTTTTGCTGGGTTCCCAGCCATATTGGTGTTTCTTTAAATGTGTGTGCAGATGCTGCCGCTTGGGAAGCTATCTGTTCTTGTCCCATCTCCTGTGAAGGTATTCCTTATTCCGTCTTTTACCCGGTTATTCATTCCTCCGTCCTTTCCCGTTGGCAGGGTTATTGGTGTTCTGTTGTTGGTAACAAACTGCGTACTCTTAAGCATTGTGTCCCCTGTGGCCTTCTTCCTGCCACTGTAACCGGCGTTGGGAAACGGCTCTAGCAACGGCTCATGTTTCTCGTCGTATTGTTCCTTCCTTGCCTCCGTGGAGAGTCCCCCTTCCAACGTTTTGTACGTCCTTGACCTGCATCACTAAAACTTTTACCCCTCCTACGGTTCTGAAACACCTTTTCCTTGAACACTTTTGTTCGCACTCCCACTCTTTCCATCTTCACCGATGGGTCTAAGTCTGCAAACAGTGTGGGCTACTTTGTTGTTTTTCCTGACCACCAATATGGCTGGGTTCCCAGCCATATTGGTGGTCAGGAAATTGGCCATACTCGCTTAACTCACGGTCACTTAATGGAGCGCCGCCCTGCTCCTTATTGTCCAAATTGTGTTGTCCCTCTTACAGTTGTGCATATCCTTGTTGAATGTTCTGATTTCCAGGACGAGTGTGTGTCTTGCTTTTCGACTGTCCCTCGCAGTCTACTTGTCCCTCGATAGAATTGTTGGTGAATCGGATACTTTTGATATCGTTCGCCTTATGCGTTTCTGTTCTCGTATTTGCATCCTTGGTGATATTTAGCGCCCTCTGATTATTTTGCACTTTGATGGTGCTACATAGCCTTCCAGTTTGGTGCCTCCTTTTGATAATTACCTTATCTTACATTCGTGCATCTCCTTGTTGAATGTCCTAATTTTCAGGTGGTTTGTGTAGATTCCCAACTGTCCCTTGTGGTCATTTATTCGTCAGTAGAGTGTGTGGTTAATCCGATACCTTTGATATCACTTGTCTTGGGCGCTTTTGTTCTCGTGTTGGCATCCTTATTGATACTTGATGCCCTCCGAATCTCCTGTAACATTGACGATGCTACATAATCTTCCCGGCTTGGTGTCTTTTGATAATTACTTTTAATCTACTTAGTAGTTTGACCAAATACAAATCTTTCAACCAAATATACCGTATTATAGTAAAAATGGGGGGGTTTTTATGTTCTTTCAGGTAGAGAATATATTTCCTAGACTTTACAATGTTTTGTAACAAAACATTGTAATTTACTTTTATTGAATAATGTTTTAATACTTGAAATTGGAAAAAATGTGTGCTGATGTGAATAGTAATTGGAACCTACATAGTGAGAATGTTTGCATATATGCTATTGAATCTTGTCCCCTATGATGGCAGGATTGAGCCAGCATCCAGAGCTTATGGATAATGTTCATGGTGCAGGTGTTGGTATTAGTGCATGATATCACTGGGGAAAAGTAGAGTGTTTGAAATTGAAATTGAAATAAGTTTATTGAGGTAAAATACACACAAAGGGATGAGGTAGCTCAAGCTAATGATTTTTTTTTTTTTTTTGAAAAGCTTTGAGTGTTTTGTATTGTGTACAGTGAGTGTATACTGTATATATACATATTTGACTCGGTACGAGGTAATGATGTATTTTAGCATGATCGTGTGTTGAGGGGATAGAAATATTGTAATAAGGTTAGTAAATATTTGGGGAAAAATTGTATATTCTGTAATTGAACATTGTAGCTATTGTAATTTCCTTCTTGTACGTGAGAAATTGAATTTTGTAATTGCTCTGGTGACCTTTTTATGAAAATTGTGTAAACAGTATTAAAAATATTGAGATTAGAAATGCTGATATTTGCAGGACAGTAGCAGTATTTATCGGTACTAAAACAATAGCTTATGTCTATAATATTCCAGTTTCAATATTGATAAATGGACTTGTGCTTTGGTGTATGTGCCATTTAGTCAGTGATGGAAATGGTTGAAGAAACTAGATGCACAGTAAAGGGGATGGCAGAAAGGGGGCCATCCCTTCCTGCCATCCCCGTTGCTTAATTCCTCCCTTGATAAGGGAGCACGTAGAGGCGTGAGCTGCATGCACCCTTAGGCGAGAAAAATTATGCTATTATGACAGTATAGGGGATTTTGGTTTTGTTTTTTTCAAATAGGTACAATGTGTACTGTTAATTCCATTCCCGAGTACAGTACACGAGTTATAAATGAGCCTAAAAGCCTTGCTCAAGACAAAAATGTAAATGTACCTGTATTATTTGCCCTATATATGTATAATAGGATTTTTTTTTAGGCCTTTTCTATGCTACGGTAATGTTAAGCAAGGATATAATTTACAACTGTGTAAATTGCTATTACACAAGTTATTAATGTGCCTATTTCAAATGTGTATGCAGTAGGTACTTTCAAGACATCAAATGGTGTCCATGAAAAGTAATAACATGTAAAGTATAGCATACAGTCAACAGCAATATTTGTTTTATGTAAATGCTCCAGTTTTATCGTGGGACAAAATAGTTGTCAATGTTCGCATGTTGCCATTCATATTAAGGGCTTGTGGATAACTAGATAGATGAGGAAATTTATATAATGATCATTGAAAATGTATGATTGTGTAAGAATATTGGCTCAGAATTATTGGTAGGATAGTATATACTATTTGGAGGGAGGGGGGGTTTATCGAGACCTATAAATTTATTAAGAACCCTCCCCCCCTTCCCGATTTGCAAGCAGACAAGCTGCTGGCTTCCTGTTCTCGTTGAGGCCACTCGGGTTATTGGCCTTTGGGTTAATATAGTATGATTATATTGTAGAAATGTTATGTTATAAAGGTACAGTATTATATCAGAAGGTTCATAAGTACAAGATTCCCAGTGATTGTAAAGATGTCAAAACCATTGATGGAAGGCGACATTTCTTGCTGTCGGTGCAACATGCATAGGAAGTTTGAACATAAGACTTGCCCCACATGTTTGTATGCAGCTGTGTGATGGTTTGTGTATGTTCAGTAGGTTACCAAATATCAAAAAGTAACTATTTCAATGATATGGTACAGTTGACATATAGAAGAGATATAGGTTAATAAGATTTTTATAGAGTACAAATGGGAAAATGTTTATTTTGTAAATATTGAGATATAAAAAATAGATAATAGAAATGTGTTTTTATAACATTACAAATACAGGAAGATATCTTTACCTAGACATATTGTTAGCCAGATATCTGGCTATGCAGAGAAACACCAATTGATGCCTGGCTGTCGATATCACTTAGGCTGTCGATATCTATATGGCTGTCAATATCTCTGGCTATGCAGTGGGAAACTGCAAGTGATGTTGGGCTGTCGATACCCATCTGGCTGTCAATATCAGGTAGGCTGTTGATACCTGTCTGGCTGTCGATACCAGTTAGGCTGTCAATACCTGTTTGGCTGTCGATATTAGGTAGTTGATAACCATCTAGCTGTCGATATTAGGTAAGTTGTCAATACCAGTTAGGCTGTCAATAACCACCTGGCTGTTGTTACCAGTTAGGCTGTCGATACCAGCAAGGCCATTGATACCCATCTGGCTGTCAATATCTGGTACGCTGTCGATATTATGTAGGTTGTCAATATCCATCTGGCTGTTGATACCCATTTACCTGTCAATATAAGGTACACTGTCGATACCAGTTAGCCTGCCGATACCTGTGGCTATCGATACCTTTCTAGCTGTCGATATCAGGTAGGCTGTTGATACCCGTTAGGCTGTCGGTATCCGTCTGGCTGTCGTGTGTACACTGAGGAAACCCCCCCCCCCCCCTTCCACTGCAGTGTGGATATTCGAACCCCAGTTGGAAACAGAGCCAACTATAGGATGGGTTAACCCAAGTATCGCGCTTCCAAAAGGGTCGCCCAAGTTGGAAAAGACGAACGCTGAAAGAATATTGTTGAAAACATCTTGATAACTGATTAAACCAAAATTATTTATTGGTCAGAAGAAAGACAGAAACGGGATCTATATGTAAAACCTCTACCAAACAAATATTTAAAGTAAAACCGAAGATATTTGTAGTTGTATAAAAGTGGCAGTTTTCATCGCTCGTCTGTAACTGTTCTATTGTTACGTAAAGTATGGTGACAAACAAACACAGACACTAAGATACTATATATATATTTGGTCGAATATACAGAAGTACACAGGTGATACTTTGGTGTGAGTTGAGCGCACTGAGCGTCGGTACAGTATCTTGCAAGTGTCTGCTCTAGACCACACTTGAAAGTAGACTAGTTAATGTTTGCTATTCTGCTGCTTATATGCTCGGGCAACACCTCACCTCATTCATCTCCAAAGGTTGACAGGAATATTAACAATGCATTTGGAGCGAGTATATTATTGGGATAATCTACTCGCTACAGAACTCCCCCTCCCAGTGGATGAAAGGAAAAATACTTGATCAAGAAAATATATCATGTTGGAGACCAATGATATAGCAATTGTAATTTAAGTTTCGAGTCCCGCCCGGTCGAGAGAGATGGGGCGACTCTCGCCCCATCTATTGGAGATTCTGTCCACTAAAGACCCAAAGCTACTCAAACCTTCCTAGCATTACGTAAGCAATGAAGTAATATGGTATATTTACTCACTATAATGTGGATGCTGGATGCACAAAATGAGAAGACATAATTTTACTCTGAAAAAATATAATTTCATAACAAAATAAGATGTAAATATGTAATATCAAAGGAAGTCGATGGTCCTTGTTTCCTTCTCTGGCTGTTACTTAGCACCTCCACAAACCCATCACTGGGTGGTGGGGTGACATTGTCACTGGTCACGGTAGGGGAGAGCCCTGAGGGTCCAGCAGCTACCTCCTCCATACCTGCTTCTTCAGGCGGCATTAATTGTTGCTGTAACCTCGTCCGATACCTGGTTAATACCATTTATAACCATGTGCTGATGAATAACATGACAAATGGCAGGGCAAGCAGCAAGCCTTACCAGTCATCAGCGCCAACAGTCATAAACCTGCTCTGAGGGGAAGAGCACTCTCAGTGGGTTTGAGAGTGCTCAGACGACTTGGATAAACACTTGAATATTCCACTTGGTTGGTTGGGACTCGCAGAGGGCAGCCCTCAGTGACTTATTCTCCTATGTGTGGACAGAATGTCCCCTAAGACAGCCTAACCCTGCTACAAGGGTGAACAGATGCCCAAGTCAAGTGGCACCCCAGATTTTACAGGTAACCGCATGGGCCACTGGACCGTTCCACTTGACCTGTTGAAATGGCGAAATGAGAAGAATAAGAGAAAGTGGGGAAGATAAGTCTTATAACTAGGAATGTACAGGTGCTCTGTACAAAGGTGGCATCATTGTAGTGTTGGCGGGTGTCAACCTCCTGCCAGGGAAGGGATAGGGGGGACCGTTGGGTCAGCGCTGTAACCGCAAGGGTCAGAGGTCCGTGGGGGACAGATTACGATCCCACAACTCTCCTTGCTGTTTGTTGCCTGACGCTGTAGATGCTCTGTGGTTCTTGCTAGAGAGTCTTACAGTGAGTCCCAGGTACACTGTACAGGTGATGCTGTGTTATTAGCACCAGCAATGCATCAAACACTAATGTTTGGTAGGCTCCCCTAAGGGAGCGGAGGGGGCAGGCTAGATAGCCTGCCTTTGACCTCAGGGGCCACTCCCTAGTTCACTCTAGGGTTCCCTTGATACTAGTGACTTATGCAACAGTGTTGAACCACTCAGCAGCACAGTAGTATTGTGACGATACCGCCTTGGCGATCACAGCACAAGGTTGGTGACGAGGGACTTGACCCAAAGAGGGAGAGGAGACGCGCACATCCTCTCAGCTCAAGGCCTGGCCAGCGAATGAGTAACGAAGTGTGAGTGTACGGTAGTGTAGTGTTGTGTCCTATAGTGTAATGTAGTGCATTGTACTGTACTGCAGTGTACTGTTTTGTAGTGCAGTGTACCGTAGTGTAGTGTACTGCATTATACTGTTTGAATCGGTAGCATATTGTACTGTACCATACTGTACTTTTGTGTAGTATAGAGTAGTGTACTGGAGTGTCCTATAGTGTACTGTACTGCTCTGTAGTGCATTATTTTGTAGTGCAGTGTACCGTACTGTATTATACTGTACTGCACTGCATTATACTGTTTGATTGGGTAGCATATTGTACTGTACCATACTGTACTTTTGTGTAGTATAGAGTAGTGTACTGGAGTGCCGTGTGCGGTTGTGTACTGCACTGTACGGTATTGTACTATACTATGCAATAATGCAGTGTACTGTACTGCAGTATGCAATACTGTGCGGAAGTGTTCAGTAGAGTACAGTACTGTAGTATACTGTACTTTACCGTGTAGTGTAGTGTACGTAATTGTATAGTACTGTAATTTCGTGTAGTTGACGTTAGTTGTATTGTAGTGTACTGAAATGTACGGTGTAGTGTAGTGTGTACAATACAGTATTGTAAATGACTGTACTGTACGGTATTGTAGTGTACTGTGTACAATACAGTATTGTACATGACTGTACTGTACGGTATTGTAGTGTACTGTACGTTGTACTCAAGTATACTGTAGAGTATTATAGTGTACGGTAGTGTAGTGTACTGTACTGTTTTGTGGTGAACTGTATTGCACTGGACTGTAGTGAAATGTATCCTGTACAGTAGTATAGCGTAGTATATCGTAGTGTACTCTTGTATATTGTAGTGTAGAGTACTTTACTGTAGTGTATTATATTTGACTGTAGTGTACCCTGTAGCGTACATTAATGTAGTGTATTGTATTGTACCCTTGACTGTAGTGTACGGTACTGTACAATACTGTAGTGTATACTGTACTGTACGGTACTGTACTGCAGTGTAGGTTACTGTACCCTGTAGTGTACTGTAGTGTTATGTAGGGTACTGTACGGTACTGTACTCCACTTTACTGTAGTGTACTATACGGTACTGTACTGTTCTGTATTGTACTGTAGAGTAGTGTACCGTTGGCTGTTCTGTATGGTACGGTAGTGTACTTTATTGTAATGTATAGTACTGTATTGTAGCGTACGGAACTATATTGTAGAGTACTGTAATGTATAGTAGTGTAATGTATGTTAGCGTACGGAAGTGTACTGTACTATACTATACTGTACTTTGTTGTACTGTACTTGTAGCTTGAATAAGTATTGGTAATATTTAATCATTATAATAATACTTAAATAATAATAAGTAATCCAAAGTCATCATTTTTAAGTGTAAAGTGAAACATTGTTTCTCATAGATTTGTTATATGTATGTTTCTCATACATTGGGTATACTTATAGGTGTATATATTTGAGTTCCAATATATAATTGTCATGAATGACTAGAGTATGCAATTAGCTGGAGCCGACCAATGAGAGTAGAGCTTGCGAGAAGTGACGTCAAGTAAAAAATCGAAAGGTGATTGGCTGTTGAGTCGACTTGGTGGGTGAGGCTCGACGGAACGTTATTTTGGCCCCAGTATTGGCATAGTTGTGGTGTACAAGTTAGTGTTAGGGCGTGATGTTACTCTGAGCTGGTACCCCGTTACCCTTTGGGGTCGCTAGGGCTGACAGATCCCCTAGCTTACACTCATATTGTACACCCGCAAAACGCCAATACATAGGGTCAAAAATATATATTTTACTGCTGCCGTATATATATATATATACCCTCTTTGGGGAGGCTATATATATATATATATATATATATATATATATATATATATATATATATATATATATATATATATATATATATATATATATATATATAGGCAGATAATTTTATTCCTGATCGCTAATCAGTAGTAATATATATTTATAAATGTATTGAATTGTATTTTGAATTATTTCAGTGGTATTGTTATTGAACGAGGCAATGGTTGGAAGACGAGGTATCGCGTGAAATGAGGCGACTGGTGAGTTAGGAATGTGGCGGAGACACCCCCATTGTGATGGAACCAGTGGTTGACCGATGATTGAAGTCAGACAGTGGCGAGCAGAAGTTGTTGGCAGATGTGCTACTCGAGTTAGCCGATATGGAGGTATGAGTTTAAGGCAAGTAGTTAATGAATACCTAGTTTAAGTTATAGGCATGGTAATATTTGATTAAGATAGGGTAAAGTGAGAGTGAAGTGGTTAACAGTATTAGCTGCTCAGAGGGTGTCAATGCCAGAGGTAACAGCTGCAAAACGCTTTGACTATGGAGGTTTGATCAGTGTTTAAAAGTGTCACTTGAAATGAGCAGCTACATGAAAATAGTCTAGTGAAAGTACATGTTTGAATTAAAGGTATATAGGGATGAATGAATAATTGATATCAGATAACTGTTGCTTTGTTGCAGGTAATACCGGACAGATTGGCAGGGACCCCTTGGCTGTCTGGAAGAACACAGGGACACGCTTCAAGTGAAGTGTTCGTGAAGACTTGTCAGTAAGTGTTGGAGTAGTGTTATAGAATGTTGGTGGGGATAGGTTGTAGGTTCGGTCACTTTACACTGTAGTAAAGGTGAGCGTGTTTATAATTGTTGGGATTTGAATGTCACGTTGATGCGGCGGACAGTAGTTATTCAAATAGCATGTTTTGCAAGTTGTGACAGGAAGGTAATTTTGAATTCATTAATAACTTTCATAACGTCAACTTTAATTAGTTATTAATGAAGTTGAAGTAACATCGTCAGTTAGTGTTTGTGCTATTTTAGGGGATGTAATCATTGCGTAATTTTGTCAACGATGACGTGAAATTAGTTAACATGTAATTTAGTGTAGGATGTTGGGGGGAGAATTGGCTGCAATTAAAGAAAGTAATGACATTGTTGTTACTTGGAAACGTTAGCCTCATAATGAAGGACGTAAAGTGTTGAACCCAACCTTACACAGGTGTTAAAGTGAGTACTTAACGTGGCCACTAAGGCCAGTGTACCGGGCCTAACGCAGTCGTGTGTAGTGAAGTGTCACCCACTCGATGTCTAGGTAAATAAATGTAGGTGATGAAGATAGGGCGTGGTGGACGTAGATATGCGGCATGCAATAGATAAGTGTGTGGGTTGTGGACTAACGGAGTTGGACATTTGTGGCGAAACAAGTTGCGGTTTGATGGTAATTTATAGAAAAGTAGCACTCGTCGGAGGTGGAACATGTGTTGCTATGTATTGTTTTCCCTCGTGTGTACCAACTTAGTGTTAAAATAACATTTTAAATCGAAATAGTTATAGGTTGAACTATAGAATGATAGAGAAACTGGTTTGACAATGACGAAAATGTAATGAATTTCGATTTGAGTGTTCATAGATGGTTGTAGGGCATAATAGGAAATGTTTGTTTTGATAAGTTGATAGATATTATTGATATCCAGGTGGTGAGCGTTTTGAGAGGTTTGGCCTTGCCGGAAGCGAACGATGAAGTATCTATTTTTGGCGACACCGGCTGGTGTGCATCGCGATGGTCGAGAGTAATGGAATAGGGCGTGACCTTGAGGCGAGTCTGTTAATCTAAAGATGTCTTGAAATCTTCCCCCCCCACCCCGTAAAAATTGTTAGGTAGTACATAACACTTAAATCACCACGTGTTGTAAATATAAATGGTGATGTACGCATGTGGTGTAGTTTGAGCATTATAGGTGATGAGACCCAGAATGAGTAGATGGAACAGTTATTATTTATATTCTGGTTGAAAAGTGTTGAAGGCTTGGAGTGTGTATATATGTGAATGGTAGACGGTATTGGTCTAGAGATGCATAGATGGTGAAATACAGGTGAAGAGGCGCTTACACAGTTGTCTGACAGGATATGGTTAGCTGGGAAGAGGCAGACATTGTCAGGTAGTGGAGAGGGATGTTAGTTTGATAACGATGTGCCATTGGATAGTTTCGTTGAGGCGTTGGTCTGCATTATGGTATGGTTAGCCCCTGTGTAGTTTATAGAAATGTGCGTGTATTAGATATAATAATGGTGATAAGGAGTGTTTGTATTAACTAAGGACTGTTTGTATTAACCATTATGAACAATGTTATCTTATAATGTCGTTTCGCAGGTGAGAGGCTTGAGTACCTGAGACGTGGACAACATGGTGTGTAGGTAGTTTAGGGAGAGACCTGCAAGTGTTGAAGGTGGAAGTTGACGTGTTCCATACAAGGTACGAAAGAATGTAATGTTGTAAATGTTTATTGTAGTGCAGAGTCGTTGAGCATATAGTTTGATTAATAACTCGACCAACTGCATATCTAAAGTTCAGTATGGATTTAAGTTTAAAATATTATTTATAAAATTGGAGGGGGGGGGGGCTTGGTTAAAGGCGCGTCGTTACTGTGGTCATAGAGGGCAGTAGATGTGTGATGAAGGAATGGTAAGTGAATAGGTGTGGGCCAAAATAAAGGAAAAATTGGGAATCATAAATGAATACTTAGTTGTAGGGAATCATAACAAAAATATGGAGTGTAGGGAAGAAAGTAGGTATAAAAATGTAACATGGGAAAAGTTTGTTAAATATGAAGTGAAAATTGATATAAATGTAAAGCAGACGTGAAAGTGGTTGATCCTTTAGTGTATAAAAGAAAACAAGGTTAAGGTGTGGTATTTGTAGAATATATATATATAATTGAAATACAAATGATGTATTTAAATGGATAGGTTAAGGAATGATAGATTAATAACCAAATAAAAACGAAAGTTGTGTTTTATAGATTTTGGAGATCATGGTTTATTGGTGGAGGAGATCGTACCCAGCGGACTTTGACGTACAAGGGAAGCAGAGGCTGATGTGCAAGAAGTGTTGAAGACAAGGATGACGCGACCCACACCGTGAAGAACTGAAAGGAGTTGAGATTGGCGAAGATATGAAGATACATTAGAGAATTTTGTTCCTGAATGAATAATGTGTACACTAGTAAAGATGAATGTGAAATTGAATAGTTTAAATCTCATTTGTTAGGTGGAAGCGGAGTGTGTTACAGAGTTGCATTTAATGTTGAGATCATAATGTAGTCGTAGTGAGCGAGAATAATGTATTTGTGGCGTTAAGTAGTATGTCCTGAAACAGTGTTCCCATGATAGATGGGGCAAAATGTGTTTGTTGTGAAACCCTTTCAGTGTGTGGGGCTGGTTGTCGCCGTGAGGGGGCTTGGTGGGCAGCTGTGTAGGTCAGTCCTCTGTCCTTTTACAGCCTTATGCTCCTGCTGCTGCGTTTACCAATTTTGTCAGGGCCCTTTTCCTTTTAATAGTTTCACCCCCTCCCCCCCAGCTTTTGGTTGGGCCCATAACTGTACTGGTGTTATTTCGTTCGTCCCCGTACTTGTTTCGTCCCCTATCCATTGTTCTGATGGCAGTGTTGTGTTTGTTTGTAAATGGTATACAGTCTGTTCCATTTATCTCCCTGGAAATGTCCGTTTCCCTTACTGATGTTAAGGACGTCCTGGACTCCTTGCCAGAGGGGGTGGTTATATTTTGTATAAATGAACGGTGTCGGGTGATGTTGTGACAAAGACCCGAGACGTTGTTTTTGAACCGTTCGTCGTCGCTTCGTTTATCTGTTGTGAATTGTGGTGAGGGCAGTCGTGTGGACTCTTGGACTCGCACCCTTTGCTGTGTGGATATTTGTGTCTGCTCGTCGTGCGTGTACTTAGAATTGACGTGGTAGGTTTTTGATGACCTCGATAACAGTGATGATTTGGCCATCCTCGTTTCGTTTTTGTTTGCGCACTCCTGTTTCGTTCCGTAGGTGGCAGTCTGGTCTGTGCGTGTTCCTCGCGGCCTCGTCGTTTGAGTGTCTTCAACGCTGCCCTCAGGTGTATCCCTCGCTGTTGCTTCCAGGGCACACGGAAGTGTGTTCGCACTTTTGTTATGTGTGGTTGTCATGTTGGCGACTCGTTCGTAAGTGTGTTGTTTAATGTTATCCTTTAGATTTCGACAGTTTTGTCCGCCTTGCCTATAAGGATGCTTTGTCTATTTTTGAAAATGTGTGCGCCCCGGCCGTAGGGCAGCGGGCTGCGATGACGTTAATTGAGATGGTTTGCCATGTGGCTCCGTGCACGTATTGTTATTGAATGTGCATAACGAGGTGTTGTAATCGTGGTCCTTTTTTGAGGCTTGTATGCCGTTGTACTCTGTATTGGGAAACCCGGGTGTTTGTGTACGTTCCCAAATGAGTTCCGCGCTATTGGCCTCACGAGTAGTTTGTAAGGTGTTTGAGCGTATGTTAAATGTCTGTGTGATGTTGTTGTTTGAACAGCATCACCACGTATATCTCTGCGTGAAAATAGGTTTTGCAAGTGGTGCAGCACGAGTGATGTCCTGGTGAACTTTGAGGTGTATATTCGTAGTTGTTTTGCTGCGAAGAGCTGGGTTGTTGTTGTCGTCGTTGAAAATGCTTATGAGAGGACTTTGAGACAGGGATATTACCACCAACTTCATACGCAATATGCTGTGTTCGTTGAAAGTTTTGTCTCGTCGTATCTTTCGAGTCCGGCTTGGTGCCACTGTGTCTGCCTGTTTTCTGCAGTGTGAAGATGTGCCCCAAGGTATTGTTGTGAGTACTACTATTAGTACTATTTGTGTGTCCTGAGTAGTTTGTGTGGTTTGCGTCAATGGTGTCCTTTCCTCCCTTCCTTGTGGCATGTTTTCTGGTGTTTGTTTCTGATATAAGTGTTTGGTGTGAGGGTGATGAATGGGCTCTCCTTCACGGGTGGCTTCAATTTTTGGTTGATGCCGTTTCATGTTTGGCCACAGATCATGGCTTCAAGTTGTTTAATACTAAGTTTTGGGCTGAGTTTGACTGTGAATCAGGTTGTTGTTGGTCCCTGTTTGTGACTATATTCACTTCCTGCAATCCTTGTACTCAAGGGGATGACCATAATGTTATTCTTTGACACTGGTTTGTCTTGGTCGTCGGATGTTTTTTTAGGTCAGTGTTGATTGGCTTTGTACCATATGTTGACAGTGCTGTAGGTAGCTGAAATGTTATTTTGAGAGAAATTTAATAGTGTTGATGGGTTTTGCGTCCGGCATGTTGTGAAAGTGACATGATTTAATAATGTATGTAAAAGTTATGACCGAAATACGTGTAAATGAGTATTTAAGGTGCTTGTTGGTAAATAACATTGAGGAAGAGATTGGCATTGTTGTACGTGGACGTTTGAAGGGTGCACGAAGAATAAAGGGATAAAATGAAGAAAAGGAATGAGTTTGCCGTAGTAAATAAGATGTTTGGTATGGTGGAAATGTGAGATGTGCAAAGCCTAAACAAGCAAGAACGTACAGATAATCTTTAAGTGTTTGCGTGAGGTTGAGCCCAAGAATGGATATATTGTAGAGTAAGAAATAAGTGTGAATATAAAATAGAACTGTAAATGTACATTGACAGTTTAGTTGTAGAGGTATGTAAATAACGGAGGTGTCAAATAATATATAATCATGGTTTATGTAAGAAATGTTGTAATTTAGAATCACTAATTGAAATATTGAGTTTGAGTGAAAGTATTGATATAGAAGAGTATTCATAGTGAGAATAATTGTTGTAAATCACTGTATTAACATACATATAGTTGAATGTATTGACCTTCTCTATAATGTGAATATTAAAATTGATTACACCAATACCGGGATAAATTGTATTGGCTGAATAAAAAAAAAATAATAGTATTGAAATTGTAAGATATTGAAAATAGTATTAGATGACATTATTTGCAGTTAAGATTATAGACCAGTATTTTATTAATTATTATGATGTGAATGGTCAAATCATGAACGCCATAGTGAAATGTTCAATCAACAATATTATTAGGTGTCAGAGTTTATATTTCATATAGTTGTGTTTTCCATGAGAGTACATATTGTAATAAATTTTGACAAACCCAATAAGTAGTTTTTATAGTCGTTGAAGTTAATGTACATATCTATACTATACGTTTTTATATTACTTTATTTCTGTTATATTGAATAAAATAAAAAGTGACATATTCCTCAATAATATTAAAAAAGAATCTTCAATATATTATAGAATATTCTTCAATATAGAAGAATATTCTTCAATATTGAAGAATATTCTTCAATATTGAAGAATATTCTTCAATATTGAAGAATATTCTTCAATATAGAATAATATTCTTCAATATAGAATAATATTCTTCAATATAGAAGAATATTCTTCAATATAGAATAATATTCTTCAATATTGAAGAATATTCTTCTATATTGAAGAATATTATTCTATATTGAAGAATATTATTCTATATAGAAGAATATTCTTCTATATTGAAGAATATTAATCTATATTGAAGAATATTCTTCTATATTGAAGAATATTCTATATTGAAGAATATTCTTCTATATAGAATAATAATCTTCAATATTGAAGAATATTCTTCAATATAGAAGAATATTCTTCAATATAGAATAATATTCTTCAATATAGAAGAATATTATTCTATATTGAAGAATATTCTTCAATATAGAAGAATATTCTTCAATATAGAAGAATATTCTTCAATATAGAAGAATATTATTCTATATTGAAGAATATTCTTCAATATTGAAGAATATTCTTCAATATTGAAGAATAATCTTCAATATTGAAGAATATTCTTCAATATTGAAGAATATTCTTCTATATTGAAGAATATTCTTCAATATAGAATAATATTCTTCAATATAGAAGAATATTCTTCTATATTGAAGAATATTCTTCTATATTGAAGAATATTCTTCTATATTGAAGAATATTATTCTATATTGAAGAATATTCTTCAATATAGAAGAATATTCTTCTATATAGAATAATAATCTTCAATATTGAAGAATATTATTCTATATTGAAGAATATTCTTCAATATTGAAGAATAATCTTCAATATTGAAGAATATTCTTCTATATTGAAGAATATTATTCTATATTGAAGAATATTCTTCTATATTGAAGAATATTATTCTATATTGAAGAATATTAATCTATATTGAAGAATATTATTCTATATAGAAGAATATTCTTCAATATTGAAGAATATTATTCATATATAGAAGAATATTCTTCAATATAGAAGAATATTCTTCAATATTAGAAGAATATTCTTCAATATTGAAGAATATTCTTCAATATAGAAGAATATTCTTCAATATATGAAGAATATTATTCTATATTGAAGAATATTAATCTATATTGAAGAATATTATTCTATATAGAAGAATATTCTTCAATATTGAAGAATATTATTATATATAGAAGAATATTCTTCAATATTGAAGAATATTCTTCAATATTGAAGAATATTCTTCAATATTGAAGAATATTCTTCAATATAGAAGAATATTCTTCAATATAGAAGAATATTATTCTATATTGAAGAATATTATTCTATATTGAAGAATATTCTTCAATATTGAAGAATATTCTTCAATATTGAAGAATATTCTTCAATATTGAAGAATATTCTTCAATATTGAAGAATATTCTTCAATATTGAAGAATATTCTTCTATATTGAAGAATATTCTTCAATATAGAAGAATATTCTTCAATATAGAATAATATTCTTCAATATAGAAGAATATTCTTCAATATTGAAGAATATTCTTCAATATTGAAGAATATTCTTCTATATTGAAGAATATTCTTCAATATTGAAGAATATTCTTCAATATAGAAGAATATTCTTCAATATTGAAGAATATTCTTCAATATTGAAGAATATTCTTCAATATTGAAGAATATTCTTCAATATTGAAGAATATTCTTCAATATTGAAGAATATTCTTCAATATTGAAGAATATTCTTCAATATTGAAGAATATTCTTCTATATTGAAGAATATTATTCTATATTGAAGAATATTCTTCAATATAGAATAATATTCTTCAATATTGAAGAATATTCTTCTATATTGAAGAATATTATTCTATATTGAAGAATATTCTTCAATATAGAATAATAATTCTTCAATATTGAAGAATATTCTTCATATATGAAGAATATTCTTCTATATTGAAGAATATTCTTCAATATAGAAGAATATTCTTCAATATAGAAGAATATTCTTCAATATAGAAGAATATTCTTCAATATTGAAGAATATTCTTCAATATTGAAGAATATTCTTCAATATTGAAGAATATTCTTCAATATTGAAGAATATTCTTCTATATTGAAGAATATTCTTCAATATAGAAGAATATTCTTCAATATTGAAGAATATTCTTCAATATGAAGAATATTCTTCAATATTGAAGAATATTCTTCAATATTGAAGAATATTCTTCAATATTGAAGAATATTCTTCAATATGAAGAATATTCTTCAATATTGAAGAATATTCTTCAATATTGAAGAATATTCTTCAATATGAAGAATATTCTTCAATATTGAAGAATATTCTTCAATATTGAAGAATATTCTTCAATATTGAAGAATATTCTTCATATATGAAGAATAATAATCTTCAATATTGAAGAATATTCTTCAATATTGAAGAATATTCTTCAATATTGAAGAATATTCTTCAATATTGAAGAATATTCTTCAATATTGAAGAATATTCTTCAATATTGAAGAATATTCTTCAATATTGAAGAATATTCTTCAATATTGAAGAATATTCTTCAATATTGAAGAATATTCTTCAATATTGAAGAATATTCTTCAATATTGAAGAATATTCTTCAATATTGAAGAATATTCTTCAATATTGAAGAATATTCTTCAATATTGAAGAATATTCTTCAATATTGAAGAATATTCTTCAATATTGAAGAATATTCTTCAATATTGAAGAATATTCTTCAATATTGAAGAATATTCTTCAATATTGAAGAATATTCTTCAATATAGAAGAATATTCTTCAATATAGAAGAATATTCTTCAATATAGAAGAATATTCTTCAATATAGAAGAATATTCTTCAATATAGAAGAATATTCTTCAATATAGAAGAATATTCTTCAATATAGAAGAATATTCTTCAATATAGAAGAATATTCTTCAATATAGAAGAATATTCTTCAATATGAAGAATATTCTTCAATATAGAAGAATATTCTTCAATATATGAAGAATATTCTTCAATATATGAAGAATATTCTTCAATATAGAAGAATATTCTTCAATATTAGAAGAATATTCTTCAATATAGAAGAATATTCTTCAATATTAGAAGAATATTCTTCAATATTAGAAGAATATTCTTCAATATTGAAGAATATTCTTCAATATAGAAGAATATTCTTCAATATTGAAGAATATTCTTCAATATTGAAGAATATTCTTCAATATTAGAAGAATATTCTTCAATATTGAAGAATATTCTTCAATATTGAAGAATATTCTTCAATATATGAAGAATATTCTTCAATATTGAAGAATATTCTTCAATATTGAAGAATATTCTTCAATATTGAAGAATATTCTTCAATATTGAAGAATATTCTTCAATATAGAAGAATATTCTTCAATATTGAAGAATATTCTTCAATATAGAAGAATATTCTTCAATATAGAAGAATATTCTTCAATATAGAAGAATATTCTTCAATATTGAAGAATATTCTTCAATATAGAATAATATTCTTCTATATTGAAGAATATTCTTCAATATTGAAGAATATTCTTCAATATTGAAGAATATTCTTCAATATTGAAGAATATTCTTCAATATTGAAGAATATTCTTCAATATTGAAGAATATTCTTCAATATAGAAGAATATTCTTCAATATTGAAGAATATTCTTCAATATTGAAGAATATTCTTCAATATTGAAGAATATTCTTCAATATTGAAGAATATTCTTCAATATTGAAGAATATTCTTCAATATTGAAGAATATTCTTCAATATTAGAAGAATATTCTTCAATATTAGAAGAATATTCTTCAATATTGAAGAATATTCTTCAATATTGAAGAATATTCTTCAATATTGAAGAATATTCTTCAATATTGAAGAATATTCTTCAATATATGAAGAATATTCTTCTAATATTGAAGAATATTCTTCAATATTGAAGAATATTCTTCAATATTGAAGAATATTCTTCAATATTGAAGAATATTCTTCAATATTGAAGAATATTCTTCAATATTGAAGAATATTCTTCAATATTGAAGAATATTCTTCTATATTGAAGAATATTCTTCAATATATGAAGAATATTCTTCATATATGAAGAATATTCTTCAATATTGAAGAATATTCTTCAATATTGAAGAATATTCTTCAATATTGAAGAATATTCTTCAATATTGAAGAATATTCTTCAATATATGAAGAATATTCTTCTATATTGAAGAATATTCTTCAATATTGAAGAATATTCTTCAATATAGAAGAATATTCTTCAATATTAGAAGAATATTCTTCAATATTGAAGAATATTCTTCAATATTGAAGAATATTCTTCAATATTGAAGAATATTCTTCAATATTGAAGAATATTCTTCTAATATTGAAGAATATTCTTCATATATGAAGAATATTCTTCAATATAGAAGAATATTCTTCAATATTGAAGAATATTCTTCAATATTGAAGAATATTCTTCTATATTGAAGAATATTCTTCAATATTGAAGAATATTCTTCTATATTGAAGAATATTCTTCTATATTGAAGAATATTATTCTATATTGAAGAATATTCTTCTATATATGAAGAATATTCTTCTATATTGAAGAATATTCTTCTATATTGAAGAATATTCTTCTATATTGAAGAATATTCTTCTATATTGAAGAATATTCTTCTATATTGAAGAATATTCTTCTATATTGAAGAATATTCTTCTAATATTGAAGAATATTCTTCTATATAGAAGAATATTCTTCATATATTGAAGAATATTCTTCTATATAGAAGAATATTCTTCAATATATGAAGAATATTCTTCTATATTGAAGAATATTCTTCAATATTGAAGAATATTCTTCAATATTGAAGAATATTCTTCTATATTGAAGAATATTCTTCTATATAGAAGAATATTCTTCTATATTGAAGAATATTCTTCAATATTGAAGAATATTCTTCTATATTGAAGAATATTCTTCAATATTGAAGAATATTCTTCATATTGAAGAATATTCTTCTATATTAGAAGAATATTCTTCTATATTGAAGAATATTCTTCTATATTGAAGAATATTCTTCTATATTGAAGAATATTCTTCTATATTGAAGAATATTCTTCTATATTGAAGAATATTCTTCTATATTGAAGAATATTCTTCAATATTGAAGAATATTCTTCAATATTGAAGAATATTCTTCAATATTGAAGAATATTCTTCTATATTGAAGAATATTCTTCAATATAGAAGAATATTCTTCAATATAGAAGAATATTCTTCAATATTGAAGAATATTCTTCATATTGAAGAATATTCTTCTATATTGAAGAATATTATTCTATATTGAAGAATATTATTCTATATTGAAGAATATTCTTCTAATATTGAAGAATATTCTTCAATATTAGAAGAATATTCTTCTAATATTGAAGAATATTCTTCAATATATGAAGAATATTCTTCAATATATGAAGAATATTCTTCTATATTGAAGAATATTCTTCTAATATTGAAGAATATTCTTCTATATTGAAGAATATTCTTCTAATATTGAAGAATATTCTTCTATATTGAAGAATATTCTTCTATATTAGAAGAATATTCTTCTATATTGAAGAATATTATTCTATATTGAAGAATATTCTTCTATATTGAAGAATATTCTTCATATTGAAGAATATTCTTCTATATTGAAGAATATTCTTCTATATTGAAGAATATTCTTCTATATTGAAGAATATTCTTCAATATTGAAGAATATTCTTCAATATAGAAGAATATTCTTCAATATTAGAAGAATATTCTTCTAATATTAGAAGAATATTCTTCTAATATTGAAGAATATTCTTCATATATTGAAGAATATTCTTCAATATTAGAAGAATATTCTTCAATATATGAAGAATATTCTTCAATATTAGAAGAATATTCTTCAATATAGAAGAATATTCTTCAATATATGAAGAATATTCTTCAATATAGAAGAATATTCTTCAATATAGAAGAATATTCTTCAATATATGAAGAATATTCTTCAATATAGAAGAATATTCTTCAATATTGAAGAATATTCTTCAATATTGAAGAATATTCTTCAATATAGAAGAATATTCTTCAATATTGAAGAATATTCTTCAATATTGAAGAATATTCTTCAATATTGAAGAATATTCTTCAATATTGAAGAATATTCTTCAATATTGAAGAATATTCTTCAATATTGAAGAATATTCTTCAATATTGAAGAATATTCTTCTAATATTGAAGAATATTCTTCATATATTGAAGAATATTCTTCTATATTGAAGAATATTATTCTAATATTGAAGAATATTCTTCTAATATTGAAGAATATTCTTCTATATTGAAGAATATTCTTCATATATTGAAGAATATTCTTCATATATGAAGAATATTCTTCAATATAGAAGAATATTCTTCAATATAGAAGAATATTCTTCAATATTAGAAGAATATTCTTCAATATAGAAGAATATTCTTCAATATTGAAGAATATTCTTCAATATTGAAGAATATTCTTCAATATTGAAGAATATTCTTCAATATTGAAGAATATTCTTCAATATTGAAGAATATTCTTCAATATTGAAGAATATTCTTCAATATAGAAGAATATTCTTCAATATAGAAGAATATTCTTCAATATAGAAGAATATTCTTCAATATAGAAGAATATTCTTCAATATTAGAAGAATATTCTTCAATATAGAAGAATATTCTTCAATATAGAAGAATATTCTTCAATATTGAAGAATATTCTTCAATATAGAAGAATATTCTTCAATATTGAAGAATATTCTTCAATATTGAAGAATATTCTTCAATATTGAAGAATATTCTTCAATATTGAAGAATATTCTTCTAATATTGAAGAATATTCTTCAATATTGAAGAATATTCTTCTAATATTGAAGAATATTCTTCAATATTGAAGAATATTCTTCAATATATGAAGAATATTCTTCATATATGAAGAATATTCTTCAATATTGAAGAATATTCTTCAATATAGAAGAATATTCTTCTATATTGAAGAATATTCTTCAATATTGAAGAATATTCTTCAATATTGAAGAATATTCTTCAATATTGAAGAATATTCTTCAATATTGAAGAATATTCTTCAATATTGAAGAATATTCTTCAATATTGAAGAATATTCTTCAATATTGAAGAATATTCTTCAATATTGAAGAATATTCTTCAATATTGAAGAATATTCTTCAATATTGAAGAATATTCTTCTAATATTGAAGAATATTCTTCTAATATTGAAGAATATTCTTCTATATTGAAGAATATTCTTCAATATTGAAGAATATTCTTCAATATTGAAGAATATTCTTCAATATTGAAGAATATTCTTCAATATTGAAGAATATTCTTCATATATTGAAGAATATTCTTCATATATTGAAGAATATTCTTCAATATTGAAGAATATTCTTCAATATTGAAGAATATTCTTCATATTGAAGAATATTCTTCAATATTGAAGAATATTCTTCAATATTGAAGAATATTCTTCAATATTGAAGAATATTCTTCAATATTGAAGAATATTCTTCAATATTGAAGAATATTCTTCAATATTGAAGAATATTCTTCTATATTGAAGAATATTCTTCAATATTGAAGAATATTCTTCTAATATTGAAGAATATTCTTCAATATTGAAGAATATTCTTCTATATTGAAGAATATTCTTCAATATATGAAGAATATTCTTCAATATTGAAGAATATTCTTCAATATTGAAGAATATTCTTCTAATATTGAAGAATATTCTTCAATATTGAAGAATATTCTTCAATATTGAAGAATATTCTTCTATATTGAAGAATATTCTTCAATATTGAAGAATATTCTTCAATATTGAAGAATATTCTTCAATATTGAAGAATATTCTTCAATATTGAAGAATATTCTTCAATATTGAAGAATATTCTTCAATATTGAAGAATATTCTTCAATATTGAAGAATATTCTTCAATATTGAAGAATATTCTTCAATATTGAAGAATATTCTTCAATATTGAAGAATATTCTTCAATATTGAAGAATATTCTTCAATATTGAAGAATATTCTTCAATATTGAAGAATATTCTTCAATATTGAAGAATATTCTTCAATATTGAAGAATATTCTTCAATATTGAAGAATATTCTTCAATATTGAAGAATATTCTTCTATATTGAAGAATATTCTTCTATATTGAAGAATATTCTTCAATATTGAAGAATATTCTTCAATATTGAAGAATATTCTTCTATATTGAAGAATATTCTTCTAATATTGAAGAATATTCTTCAATATTGAAGAATATTCTTCAATATTGAAGAATATTCTTCATATATTGAAGAATATTCTTCATATATGAAGAATATTCTTCAATATTGAAGAATATTCTTCTAATATTGAAGAATATTCTTCAATATTGAAGAATATTCTTCAATATTGAAGAATATTCTTCAATATTGAAGAATATTCTTCAATATTGAAGAATATTCTTCAATATTGAAGAATATTCTTCAATATTGAAGAATATTCTTCAATATTGAAGAATATTCTTCTATATTGAAGAATATTCTTCTATATTGAAGAATATTCTTCTATATTGAAGAATATTCTTCTATATTGAAGAATATTCTTCTATATTGAAGAATATTCTTCATATATGAAGAATATTCTTCATATATGAAGAATATTCTTCTAATATTGAAGAATATTCTTCAATATTGAAGAATATTCTTCAATATATGAAGAATATTCTTCAATATTGAAGAATATTCTTCAATATTGAAGAATATTCTTCATATATTGAAGAATATTCTTCTAATATTGAAGAATATTCTTCTATATTGAAGAATATTCTTCTATATTGAAGAATATTCTTCTATATTGAAGAATATTCTTCTATATTGAAGAATATTCTTCTATATTGAAGAATATTCTTCTATATTGAAGAATATTCTTCTATATTGAAGAATATTCTTCTATATTGAAGAATATTCTTCTATATTGAAGAATATTCTTCTATATTGAAGAATATTCTTCTATATTGAAGAATATTCTTCTATATTGAAGAATATTCTTCAATATATGAAGAATATTCTTCAATATAGAAGAATATTCTTCAATATTGAAGAATATTCTTCAATATTGAAGAATATTCTTCAATATTGAAGAATATTCTTCATATATTGAAGAATATTCTTCAATATTGAAGAATATTCTTCAATATTGAAGAATATTCTTCTAATATTGAAGAATATTCTTCTATATTGAAGAATATTCTTCTATATTGAAGAATATTCTTCAATATTGAAGAATATTCTTCTATATTGAAGAATATTCTTCTATATTGAAGAATATTCTTCTATATTGAAGAATATTCTTCTTATATTGAAGAATATTCTTCAATATTGAAGAATATTCTTCTATATTGAAGAATATTCTTCTATATTGAAGAATATTCTTCAATATTGAAGAATATTCTTCAATATTGAAGAATATTCTTCAATATATGAAGAATATTCTTCTATATTGAAGAATATTCTTCTATATTGAAGAATATTCTTCTATATTGAAGAATATTCTTCTAATATTGAAGAATATTCTTCAATATTGAAGAATATTCTTCATATATTGAAGAATATTCTTCTATATTGAAGAATATTCTTCTATATTGAAGAATATTCTTCTATATAGAAGAATATTCTTCTATATTGAAGAATATTCTTCTATATTGAAGAATATTCTTCTATATTGAAGAATATTCTTCTATATTGAAGAATATTCTTCTATATTGAAGAATATTCTTCTATATTGAAGAATATTCTTCTATATTGAAGAATATTCTTCTATATTGAAGAATATTCTTCTATATTGAAGAATATTCTTCTATATTGAAGAATATTCTTCTATATTAGAAGAATATTCTTCTATATTGAAGAATATTCTTCTATATTGAAGAATATTCTTCATATATGAAGAATATTCTTCTATATTGAAGAATATTCTTCTATATTAGAAGAATATTCTTCATATATGAAGAATATTCTTCTAATATAGAAGAATATTATTCTATATAGAAGAATATTCTTCAATATAGAAGAATATTCTTCTAATATTAGAAGAATATTCTTCAATATAGAAGAATATTCTTCTATATTGAAGAATATTCTTCTATATTGAAGAATATTCTTCTATATTGAAGAATATTCTTCAATATTGAAGAATATTCTTCAATATTGAAGAATATTCTTCATATATTGAAGAATATTCTTCATATATGAAGAATATTCTTCAATATTGAAGAATATTCTTCAATATTGAAGAATATTCTTCTATATTGAAGAATATTCTTCTATATTGAAGAATATTCTTCTATATTGAAGAATATTCTTCATATATGAAGAATATTCTTCATATATTGAAGAATATTCTTCAATATTGAAGAATATTCTTCAATATTGAAGAATATTCTTCAATATTGAAGAATATTCTTCAATATTGAAGAATATTCTTCAATATTGAAGAATATTCTTCTATATTGAAGAATATTCTTCAATATTGAAGAATATTCTTCTATATTGAAGAATATTCTTCTAATATTGAAGAATATTCTTCAATATTGAAGAATATTCTTCAATATTGAAGAATATTCTTCAATATTGAAGAATATTCTTCAATATTGAAGAATATTCTTCAATATTGAAGAATATTCTTCAATATTGAAGAATATTCTTCAATATTGAAGAATATTCTTCATATATTGAAGAATATTCTTCAATATTGAAGAATATTCTTCAATATTGAAGAATATTCTTCAATATTGAAGAATATTCTTCAATATTGAAGAATATTCTTCAATATTGAAGAATATTCTTCAATATTGAAGAATATTCTTCAATATTGAAGAATATTCTTCATATATTGAAGAATATTCTTCTATATTGAAGAATATTCTTCTAATATTGAAGAATATTCTTCTAATATTGAAGAATATTCTTCATATATGAAGAATATTCTTCATATATTGAAGAATATTCTTCTATATAGAAGAATATTCTTCTATATTGAAGAATATTATTCTAATATTGAAGAATATTCTTCTATATTGAAGAATATTCTTCTATATTGAAGAATATTCTTCAATATTGAAGAATATTCTTCTAATATTGAAGAATATTATTCTATATTGAAGAATATTCTTCTAATATTGAAGAATATTCTTCAATATTGAAGAATATTCTTCATATATGAAGAATATTCTTCTATATATGAATAATATTCTTCAATATTGAAGAATATTCTTCAATATTGAAGAATATTCTTCAATATAGAAGAATATTCTTCAATATTGAAGAATATTCTTCAATATTGAAGAATATTCTTCTATATTGAAGAATATTCTTCAATATTGAAGAATATTCTTCAATATATGAAGAATATTCTTCTAATATTGAAGAATATTCTTCTATATTGAAGAATATTCTTCTATATTGAAGAATATTCTTCTATATTGAAGAATATTCTTCTATATTGAAGAATATTATTCTATATTGAAGAATATTCTTCTATATTAGAATAATATTCTTCATATATGAAGAATATTCTTCATATATTGAAGAATATTCTTCTATATAGAAGAATATTCTTCAATATTAGAAGAATATTCTTCAATATTGAAGAATATTCTTCAATATTAGAAGAATATTCTTCTATATTAGAAGAATATTCTTCAATATTGAAGAATATTCTTCATATATGAAGAATATTCTTCAATATTAGAAGAATATTCTTCATATATGAAGAATATTATTCTATATTGAAGAATATTCTTCTATATTGAAGAATATTCTTCTATATTGAAGAATATTCTTCTATATTGAAGAATATTCTTCTATATTGAAGAATATTCTTCTAATATTAGAAGAATATTCTTCTATATTGAAGAATATTCTTCTATATTGAAGAATATTCTTCATATATTGAAGAATATTCTTCTAATATTGAAGAATATTCTTCTATATTGAAGAATATTCTTCTATATTGAAGAATATTCTTCTAATATTGAAGAATATTCTTCATATATTGAAGAATATTCTTCTATATTGAAGAATATTCTTCATATATGAAGAATATTCTTCATATATTGAAGAATATTCTTCATATATTGAAGAATATTCTTCTAATATTGAAGAATATTCTTCTATATTGAAGAATATTCTTCTATATTGAAGAATATTCTTCTATATTGAAGAATATTCTTCTATATTGAAGAATATTCTTCATATATTGAAGAATATTCTTCAATATTGAAGAATATTCTTCAATATTGAAGAATATTCTTCATATATGAAGAATATTCTTCTATATTGAAGAATATTCTTCTAATATTGAAGAATATTCTTCTATATTGAAGAATATTCTTCAATATTGAAGAATATTCTTCATATATTGAAGAATATTCTTCATATATGAAGAATATTCTTCATATATTGAAGAATATTCTTCAATATTGAAGAATATTCTTCTAATATTGAAGAATATTCTTCATATATGAAGAATATTCTTCAATATTGAAGAATATTCTTCTATATTGAAGAATATTCTTCTATATTGAAGAATATTCTTCTATATTGAAGAATATTCTTCAATATTGAAGAATATTCTTCAATATTGAAGAATATTCTTCAATATAGAAGAATATTCTTCAATATTGAAGAATATTCTTCAATATAGAAGAATATTCTTCAATATAGAAGAATATTCTTCAATATTGAAGAATATTCTTCAATATATGAAGAATATTCTTCAATATTGAAGAATATTCTTCTATATTGAAGAATATTCTTCTAATATTGAAGAATATTCTTCTATATTGAAGAATATTCTTCAATATTGAAGAATATTCTTCAATATTGAAGAATATTCTTCAATATATGAAGAATATTCTTCAATATAGAAGAATATTCTTCAATATAGAAGAATATTCTTCAATATTGAAGAATATTCTTCAATATTGAAGAATATTCTTCAATATTGAAGAATATTCTTCTATATTGAAGAATATTCTTCAATATTGAAGAATATTCTTCAATATTGAAGAATATTCTTCAATATTGAAGAATATTCTTCTAATATTGAAGAATATTCTTCAATATTGAAGAATATTCTTCAATATTAGAAGAATATTCTTCAATATAGAAGAATATTCTTCAATATAGAAGAATATTCTTCAATATAGAAGAATATTCTTCAATATTGAAGAATATTCTTCAATATTGAAGAATATTCTTCAATATTGAAGAATATTCTTCTAATATTGAAGAATATTCTTCTAATATTGAAGAATATTCTTCAATATTGAAGAATATTCTTCAATATTGAAGAATATTCTTCAATATATGAAGAATATTCTTCAATATTGAAGAATATTCTTCAATATAGAAGAATATTCTTCAATATTGAAGAATATTCTTCAATATAGAAGAATATTCTTCAATATAGAAGAATATTCTTCAATATTGAAGAATATTCTTCAATATTGAAGAATATTCTTCAATATTGAAGAATATTCTTCAATATTGAAGAATATTCTTCAATATTGAAGAATATTCTTCAATATTGAAGAATATTCTTCAATATTGAAGAATATTCTTCAATATAGAAGAATATTCTTCAATATGAAGAATATCTTCAATATTGAAGAATATTCTTCAATATTGAAGAATATTCTTCAATATTGAAGAATATTCTTCAATATTGAAGAATATTCTTCAATATTGAAGAATATTCTTCATATATTGAAGAATATTCTTCAATATAGAAGAATATTCTTCAATATTGAAGAATATTCTTCTATATTGAAGAATATTCTTCAATATTAGAAGAATATTCTTCAATATTGAAGAATATTCTTCAATATTGAAGATATATTCTTCATATTGAAGAATATTCTTCTATATTGAAGAATATTCTTCAATATTGAAGAATATTCTTCAATATGAAGAATATTCTTCAATATTGAAGAATTATTCTTCAATATAGAAGAATATTCTTCAATATTGAAGAATATTCTTCAATATAGAAGAATATTCTTCAATATTGAAGAATATTCTTCAATATAGAAGAATATTCTTCAATATTGAAGAATATTCTTCAATATTGAAGAATATTCTTCAATATTAGAAGAATATTCTTCAATATTAGAAGAATATCTTCAATATAGAAGAATATTCTTCAATATTGAAGAATATTCTTCATATTGAAGAATATTCTTCAATATTGAAGAATATTCTTCAATATTGAAGAATATTCTTCTATATTGAAGAATATTCTTCTATATTGAAGAATATTATTCTATATTGAAGAATATTCTTCTTATATTGAAGAATATTCTTCTATATTGAAGAATATTCTTCTAATATTGAAGAATATTCTTCTATATTGAAGAATATTATTCTATATAGAAGAATATTCTTCTATATTGAAGAATATTCTTCAATATTGAAGAATATTCTTCTATATTAGAAGAATATATCTTCAATATTGAAGAATAATATTCTTCAATATTGAAGATATATTCTTCAATATTGAAGAATATTACTTCAATATTGAAGAATATTGAATCTTCAATATTGAAGAATATTATCTTCAATATTGAAGAATATTATTCTATATTGAAGAATATTCTTCAATATTGAAGAATATTCTTCTATATTGAAGAATATTCTTCAATATTGAAGAATATTCTTCTAATATTGAAGAATATTCTTCAATATTGAAGAATATTCTTCAATATTGAAGAATATTCTTCAATATTGAAGAATATTCTTCAATATAGAAGAATATTCTTCAATATTGAAGAATATATCTTCAATATATGAAGAATATTCTTCAATATTGAAGAATATTCTATAATATATTGAAGATTCTTTTTTAATATTATTGAGGAATATGTCACTTTTTATTTTATTCAATATAACAGAAATAAAGTAATATAAAAACGTATAGTATAGATATGTACATTAACTTCAACGACTATAAAAACTACTTATTGGGTTTGTCAAAATTTATTACAATATGTACTCTCATGGAAAACACAACTATATGAAATATAAACTCTGACACCTAATAATATTGTTGATTGAACATTTCACTATGGCGTTCATGATTTGACCATTCACATCATAATAATTAATAAAATACTGGTCTATAATCTTAACTGCAAATAATGTCATCTAATACTATTTTCAATATCTTACAATTTCAATACTATTATTTTTTTTTTATTCAGCCAATACAATTTATCCCGGTATTGGTGTAATCAATTTTAATATTCACATTATAGAGAAGGTCAATACATTCAACTATATGTATGTTAATACAGTGATTTACAACAATTATTCTCACTATGAATACTCTTCTATATCAATACTTTCACTCAAACTCAATATTTCAATTAGTGATTCTAAATTACAACATTTCTTACATAAACCATGATATATTATTTGACACCTCCGTTATTTACATACCTCTACAACTAAACTGTCAATGTACATTTACAGTTCTATTTTATATTCACACTTATTTCTTACTCTACAATATATCCATTCTTGGGCTCAACCTCACGCAAACACTTACAGATAATCTTTACGTTCTTGCTTCTTTAGGCTTTGCACATCTCACATTTCCACCATACCAAACATCTTATTTACTACGGCAAACTCATTCCTTTTCTTCATTTTATCCCTTTATTCTTCGTGCACCCTTCAAACGTCCACGTACAACAATGCCAATCTCTTCCTCAATGTTATTTACCAACAACCACCTTAAATACTCATTTACACGTATTTCGGTCATAACTTTTACATACATTACTAAATCATGTCACTTTCACAACATGCCCGACGCAAAACCCATCAACACTTAAATTTCTCTCAAAATCACATTTCAACTACCTACAGCACTCAACATATGGTACAAAGCCCGCAACGTTAGCTACGTCTCAAATTCAATTCGTTATGATCAACCAAAACGCGTTCTTCCAGTGTTACTTAGAAATCGTTAGTTGATAAGATATAAGTAATTATCAACAAAAAAACAAACCGGGAACGATATGTACCACCATCAAATCTCAACACTGAACGATAAATATTACCAACGATGCCAACACCAAAACAAAAACGCATAACGCGATACACATCAAACATTTCTAACTCCAAAACTGAAAATTCACGACATTCAACAAGGATCTGTACGACCATCAGAGAAACATTCATTTTTCAACAATAACGAGCAGGGCGGCGCTACATTAAGAACGGGGTCAACGTCCGAATAAAGAACAACTTTCGCAAACATGGGACAAGTGCGCATAGCGTCCTTACCGCCACCATCACCACCCTCATTTAAACATACACCAACATGGATGGTAACCAAGAAAAACGCAAAACTTATATTGACTCAAGATAACAAGCAGCCAATGTTCATTCGACATTACCACCGGTTGGACCCCATTATACGACCCATGACGCAACTACGAAACTACTACCACGAACCACGATTGACACCACGACACGAACACCATACACAATACCATACAGTTCCCCTGAAAACATGCTACCCTCAGCAAAAACAAACAAATACCACACATCCGTGAACATGGGAACGGACTCCCACTGACAACAAGAGTCCTCAACGAACACCAATTTCATATATGTAGGAGGGGTCAAACATTTAGTGATGCGGGTCACATATGTACACAATTGACCAAGGGGGCAACGAGCGAACAATACCAGAAATATTAACCAAAACACATTCTTGTAAGCGAGACCAACGGACACGACCCTCTTGAACGTCCTGAGGAGCAACGCCAACTACAAGTCAAACCACCATACAGGCCCCTGACGATGCTGTAAAAATCCCGCAACATGGCAATCATGCACAGACAAAGACACTGTCACCGTACAACCCGAGGCTACGACTTGAACGAAATCAACAACAGCTGACGCGCTACCCAGTATGGTGCAATCGATCAACACGGCAAAGAGAGTACAACGACAACCACAAGACTACGCACCCAAACCATATCAACCTTACACACCAATCCAAATATACCAGCGTGCGCCTATCTCCTCCCTAACAACTATGAGACAACACCTTAAGTACGTTAAGGGCCTTACACCACCCAACACTGAGCTAAAAAACATGGGGCGACCAAGACAAACGAGTGTCAAAGTTTAACCATAATAACTGCCTGCAATCTTTGTACTCAAGGGGATGACCATAAACTGACAAACAGGGACGAACAACGACCCGCTTCACAGTCAAACTCATGCCAAAACTCTTAGTATTAAGCCATGATCCGTGGCCAAACATCAAACGCCATCAACCAAAACTTGGAAGCCCCCGTTGAAGGACAGCCCATTCATCACCCTCACAGCAAACACTATCATAAACACCAGAAAACATGCCACAAGGAAGGGAGGAAAGGACACCATTGAGGCAAACCACACAAACTACTCAGGACACAAATAGTAGTACTCACAACAATACCTTGGGGCACATCTTCAAACTGCAGAAAACACCCACACACAGTGGCACCAAGCCGCACTAGAAAGATACGACGAGACAAAACTTTCAACGAACACAGGGATATTACCACGAACGCCAACACAACGAACTTCATACGCAATATGCTGTCTCAAAGTCCTCTCATAAGCATTTTCAACGTCGAAAAAGACAAACAACGGAGCTCTTCGCAGCAAAACAAATACGATTATAGACCTCAAACTTCACCAGGACATCACTCGTGCTGCACCACTTGCAAAACCTATTTTCACGAGGACACACGTGGTGATGCTCTTCAAACCACAACATCAGACATTTAACATACGCTCAAACACCTTCAAAACAACTCCTGAGGCCAATAGCGCGGAACTCATTTGGGAACGTACACAGACACCCGGGTCTCCAAATACAGAGTACAACGGCATACAAGCCTCAAAAAAGGACCACGATTACAACACCTCGTTATGCACATTCAAGAAATAACGATACGTGCACGGAGCCACATGGCAAACCATCTCAATTAACGTCATCACAGCCCGCTGCCCTACATCCGCAGACGGCCGGGGCGCACACATTTTCAAAAATAGGCAAGGCGGACAAAACTGTGGAAATCTAAAGGATAACATTAAACAACACACTTACGAACGAGTCACCAACATGACAACCACATAACAAAAGTGCGAACACACTTCCGTGTGCCCTGGAAGCAACAGCGAGGGATACACCTGAGGGCAGCGTTGAAGACACTCAAAAAACCACGAGGCCGCGAGGAACACGCACAGACCAGACTGCCACCTACGGAACGGAACAGGAGTGCCCAAACAAAAACGATCGCCAAATTATCACTTATCGAGGTCATCAAAAACCTAACACGTCAATTCTAAGTACACGCACGACGAGCAGACACAAATATCCACACAGCAAAGGGTGCGAGTCAAAGAGTCCACACGACTGCCCTCACCAAAATTCACAACACAAACGAAGCGACGACGAACGGTTCCAAAACACGGTCTCGGGGTCTTTGTCACAACATCACCCGACACCGTTCATTTATACAAAATATAACCACCCCCTCTGGCAAGGCGTCCAGGACGTGCTTAACATCAGTAAGGGAAACGGACATTTCTAGGGAGATGAATGCAACAGACTGTATACCATTTACCAACAAACACAACACTGCCATTAGAACAATGGATAGGGGACGAAACAAGTACGGGGACGAACGAAATAACACCAGTACAGTTATGGGCCCAACCAAAAGCTGGAGGGGGGGGGGGGGAGGGGGTGACAATACTAAAAGGAAAAGGGGTCGGGCAAATTTGGTAAAGGCAGCAGCATGAGCATAAGGCTGTAAAAGAACAGAGGACTGACCTACGGACCATCACACTCCGGCAGCTGCCCACCAACCCACCCTCACGGTCACAACCAGCCACACACTGAGGGGGTTTCACAACAAACACATTTTGGCCCATCTATCATTGGAACACTCACGACATGCTACGTAACGCCAAAACAATTACATTCTTCTCGCTCACTACGACTACATTATCATCTCTAACACTCCACTTCCACCAAATAAATGAGATTTAAACTATTTCATTTCACATTCATCTTTACTACTGTACACATTATTTCTGCAACATAATTCTCTAATGTATCTTCATATCTTCGCCAATCAACTCCTTTCAGTTCTTCACGGTGTGGGTCGCGTCATCCTTGTCTTCAACACTTCTTGCACATCAGCCTCTGCTTCCCTTGTACGTCAAAGTCCGCTGGGTACGATCTCCTCTACCAATAAACCATGATCTCCACAATCTATAAAACAAATTCTGGGTATATAGTTGCTTGCTATATATTGGGTTATTATTCTATCATTCCTGAACCTATCGATTATAATACATCATTTACGTTTGGATTATATATATTTGACAAATTCCACACCTTAACCTTCTTGATCCTTTAGTGTAAAAATAACGACATTCACATCTGATTTACATTTATATCAATTTTCACTTCATATTTCACAAACTTTTCCCATGTTACATTTTTATACCTACTTTCTTCCATACACTCCATATTTCATTTATTTTTTTTATGATTCCCTACAACTAAGTATTCATTTATGAATCCCAATTTGTCCATTATTTGGCCCACATCACCTATTCACTTGCCATTCCTTCATCACACATCTACTGCCCTCTATCAGCACAGTCACGACGAGCCTTTAACCAAGCCCCCCCCCCTCCCATTTTTTATTTATTAATTTATACTTCAATCCATAATATCATCAAACTATATGCTCAACGACTCTGCACTACCATAAACATTTACAACATATTACTTTCTTTCGTACCTTGTATGGAACACGTCAACTTCCACCTTCAACACTTGCAGGTCTCTCCCTAAAGTACCTACACACCATGTTGTCCACGTCTCGGGTACTCAAGCCTCTCACCTGCGAAACGGCATTATAGGATAATGTTAATAATGTTGAATACAAATTCAGTATCACCATTATTATATCAAATACACGCACATTTCTATAAACTACACAGGGGGGAGGTGGGGGGGGGGGGGGAACATACCATAATGCACAGGAACGCCTGAAGGAAACTATCCAATGGGACATACATCGTTATGAAACAAAAATCCCTGTCCACCTACCTCACACGATGTCTGCCTATTGCCAGCTAACCATCTCTTCTCACCAAACTGTGTAAGCGCATCTTCACCTGTATTTCACCATCTATGCATGTCCAGAGCAATACCGTCTACCATTCACATATACACACTCTCCAAGCCTTCAACACTTTTCAACCAGAATATAAATAATAACTGTTCCGTCTACTCATTCTGGATCTCATCACCTATAATGCTCAAACTAAACAACATGCCTACATCACCATTTATATTTACAACACGCGCGTGGTCATTTAAGTGTTATGTACTACCTAACAATTGTTAGAGGGGGGGGTGGGGGGGGGGGATTTTAAGACATTGAAATTGACAGACTCGCCTCAAGGTCACGCCCTATTCCATTACTCTCGACCGTGGCGACGCTCGTCCTCTCCACCCCTGCCGGTGTCGCCACAAATAGATACTTCATCGTTCTGTTCCGCCAAGCCTAAACCTCTCCAAACGCTCACCACCTCGATATCAATAATATCGATCAACTTATCCGAACAAACATTTCCTATTATGCCCTACAACCATCTATGAACACAAATCGAAATTCAGTACATTTGTCATTGTCAAACCATTCTCTATCATTCTATATTTCAACCTCTAACATTTAACATCGAAATTGTTGGTGTTAAAATAAGTTGGTACACATGAGGGAAAACAATACATACCAACACATGTTCCACCTCCGACGAGTGCTACTTTTCTATAACTTACAATCAAACCGCAACCATCACAACCCCCCCCCCCCCCCCCCCAAACAATAAATTATACAAAATATACATTATTCACCATTTTTCTTATACTGTACACACAGTTCCAGTGCTAACCCCTAAATTTTCTATTCTTGCCGTTTAGTCATCGCGCAACATTACCATCCCCCTCACCGTCTCATTTCGTCTCAGTCCTGGCTACCCAACATGAACTCCTCAATAACTACCACTATTACTACCTATATCAACACACATTAACCGACACTGTTCCACCCACACACATCTCTCCCTAGTACACAATTCTCCATTAACAACATCAACTCAACACCAATATACTTTTTGATACACACGACAACCAACGCCCGTCCAACAATACCGGAAACTCAAGTTAAACAAACTTACATTTCCCAATGACGAACAAACCCGACATGTTCCTTTCACTTCTGCCTATACTATTACAACACGCGCTATCCCTCATTACACAATTAAAAACACATCAATATGCCTTCCCCACCCACCTAGATATTATTGAATAATTACAGCCACAAGCCTCACATTTCCACTCATCTACTCAAGTGACCCCAACATTTACATTCCCTCCATGTATCAACTTTTTTCTTAAATAATAGGTCGTAAAATGAATGTTTAAGTCACGCTTATTTCATGCACTATCATTAACACTAAACTTATTGAATTGCTTATTGTAAGTAAATAACTGTAGTTAGTAGCAGCTCTACGTGAAACAACCTACAGCTCAATGTCTACGTCAATACAAGAGGACTAGCCCACGCATTTTAAACTCCCAACCCCCTTTTCATACCTTAAGTGGTGTGGTTACCTCAGTACACAATTGTTAAGTCGCCATTAAATGATTGGGAAAAGGGGGGGGGGGGGA
>NC_091239.1:12985646-13020646 GCF_040958095.1 Procambarus clarkii | reverse complement strand
AATGCACTACTCACAGCACTAGGTACTAACCTATCGTTCATTATTTTAACAGAAACTTGGCTAAATAAAGACTATACCCAACTCTACAACTTAGCTGGTTATAAAGCCATTCATAACTGTAGGCCTAATAAAAAAGGTGGTGGCACAGCTATATATTACCGAGATACATTTATCTGCAACAGTGTTATTAGTGACAGAGATGACTACTGTGAATATACTTTTGCTCAGTTTACAATTAAATCCCTTAAATCCTCTTTGACTATTGGAGCCATCTATAGATTTCCTAATACTAACATAGCTTCTTTCTCAGACAACCTAAGGAATCTTATTATAAACAACAATCTCAACAAAAACCACATCATTCTGGGAGGAGACTTTAATATTGACCTGGGTCAACAAAACTGCTCTCAAGTTGACTATTTCGTTAACAGCATGAACTCCTGTATGCTAATCCCCACTATCACCAAACCTACCCGAGTCACTCAAACATCAGCCACTACCTTGGACCACATATGGACAAACATAACAGCTCCCCTTGTATCTGGTATAATCTACGACAGAACAACTGACCACTATCCTACCTTTCTCATAGCGAACATGGACATAACACCACCAAAAAGCAAGAAACTTTCATTTAGGCTACACAGTGAATCAGCTTTAGACAATCTTACAGAGGCACTTCACAATATTAACTGGGATTCTGAATTCAATAATACCCATGATATAAATTCATTAGCTAACCTCTTCCTCTCCAAAACTCTAAGCCTCTACAACCTTCATTGTCCCCTTCTTACAAAGCAAGTAACTGACAAAAGATTAAACAATCCATGGCTCACAAGTGGCATTCTCAACTCAATCAACAAGAAACATGAATATGAAAAGAAAGTTAGGATTGGCCTAGTTTCAAAGGAAGTAGCTAAAAGGTACTCATCAATGCTTACCAGTATCATAAGAAAGGCAAAACTTGCATATTATGTGAATAGATTCAATGAAGCAAAAGGCAACATGAAAAACACTTGGAAAACTATCTCTAGTATCCTAGGAACTAAACAACACTCACATAACCAAATAAAACTCTACAAGGATGGGGATATACCGTCAACTGATTTAGAAATGGCAAATGAATTTAATAGTTTCTTTTCATCGGTTGGTGCTAATCTTGCCAGTAAAATCCCACAGACTCAGACACATATTAACACATATCTCTCAGGCAGCTATCCAAACTCTCTTCTCCTTTCACCAATCAGCCCGGCAGATGTTGTGTCCATCATACACTCTCTAAAAACCAAGGCAGGGAACACCAGTGAAATTCCGTCCATTGTGTACAAGAGAGCCTCCCATGCCCTTGCCCCACCCATAGCACTACTGTTCAACAAATCTATAGAGTGTCACACCTTCCCTGATATCCTCAAAAAAGCAAGAGTAACGCCAGTCCATAAAGGAGGCAATCCGGCGGACATAAACAATTATAGACCAATATCAAATCTACCCATTCTATCAAAAATATTTGAAAAAATTATTTACAAACAGCTCTATTCCTACCTCGTAAAATTCGACATACTCAGCCCCTGCTAGTTTGGCTTCCGGTCCCAAAAGAGTACCAATGATGCAATCATTAGTCTCCTTGACATTATCTACTCAGCCCTTGACAAAAATGAGTTTCCGATTGGACTCTTCATTGACCTAAGAAAAGCCTTTGATACTGTTAATCACAACTACCTCTTACTTAAACTCCAGCATTATGGAATCCGAGGCCTTGCCCTTGACTACATCCGATCCTATCTTAGTGACAGACACCAATATGTAACCATCAATGATACAACTTCTTCCACTCTACCAATTACCGTTGGAGTGCCACAGGGCAGCATCTTAGGACCTCTTCTATTTCTTATATATATAAACGATCTGCCTAATGTCTCTAATATTCTCAAACCTATATTGTTTGCTGACGATACTACCCTTATCTACTCAAACCTCAACCCACATACACTAAATAATGTTGTGAATAATGATTTAAAAAAAGTCAACTTATGGATGTCAACGAACAAACTAACATTAAACATCGAAAAGACTTACTACATCTTATTTGGAAGCAAATCATCAAATGCAATTCAGCTACAGATAGACAACATTAACATCAGTAATAAAAATGATGGCAAGTTTCTTGGCCTATTCCTAGACAAGAGACTCAACTTCAGCACCCACATTCAACACATAACTAAGAAAGTCTCTAAGACAGTTGGTATACTCTCCAAAATCAGATATTATGTTCCTAACTCTGCTCTCCTCTCACTATATTATGCACTAATCTACCCCTATCTTAATTATGGTATCTGTGCATGGGGGTCTACCACTGCAAACCACCTTAAGCCCATCATCACACAGCAAAAATCTGCTATCAGAATAATAACTAACTCTGCTTTCAGACAACACTCAGCTCCCTTGTTTAAATCTCTAAACTTGCTAAATATTAACTCCCTCCACACATTCTCTTGTGTCAACTACATTTACAAAACCCTGTTCTTAAATGCAAACCATGCTCTGAAACTCTCCCTGGACAGATGTAATAGGACCCATTATCACCACACCAGAAATAAATATCTCTTTGATATCCCCAGGGTCAAACTTAATCTGTGTAAACACTCTATGCAAATTAAGGGACCTAGTCTATGGAACTCACTCCCTAGTGAATTGAAAAACTGTAAAACTTTTGCCTTATTTAAAAGCAAAGCCAAAAAGTACCTAACTTCATCTATTTAGTTTCCTACACTGAGCTTTAAATTTGCTCTGTACCTAGTGGTACCCAATCTCCTAATTTTTATGTGATATCAAACCTTATCATTGTGTTCATTGCTGTCTTCTTTTATGTGCTAGCCATATGCTGTATTGTGACTACCAATTTTTGTCAACTACCATTCAAGCTGTCATTGCAATCAATCTTATATTGTTTCTGCTGTATTGTGCCTACCAATTTGTTGTCAACTACCATTTTAAGCTGTCATTGCAATCAATCATAGCTACCTATGTGCTTTAATATACTGTACCTATAATTTTCTCTCATCTTTTTTTTTTTTTTCATTCCATGTAATCTGTTATCATTTTTTTGTCTATAAATTTTGCAAGTATTTACCTCCTTAAAATTTTCTTAGATTAAGGACCTGCCCGAAACGCTGCGCGTGCTAGTGGCTTTACAAGACTGTAATTACCATATTTGTATCCTCACATTCCTTATGTACATTCTTGTATATGCATAAATAAATAAATAAATAAATAAATAAAAGTTTTTTTTAATGGGTCTTAGGCACGGCCGCCGCTTTAACCAGCTTAGCTACAGAGAGAGAGAGAGAGAGAGAGAGAGAGAGAGAGAGAGAGAGAGAGAGAGAGAGAGAGAGAGAGAGAGAGAGAGAGAGAGAGAGAGAGAGAGAGAGAGAAAGAGTGAAACCCACAAAATAGTATATTTTTATCCTATACACACACACACACACACACACACACACACACATACACACACACACACACATACACACACACACACCCCCAAACACACCCACACACACCCACACAAACACACACACACACACACACACACACTCACATACACACACATACACACACCCCCAAACACACACACACACACACACAAAACAACATTCTCACGATGACACGACCAACAAGCTTATCTCAAGGACCAGATCTCAAGATGCTACTCCCCCCCACACTCCATACCAGCATCTTCGACACTAATACACCTTCCTACTGCCAGGTAAGACAACCCTCATTTGCATAATGATATTGTATAGATTAGTATTTTTTTAGTGTATTTCATGATACATTTACTGAACATGATGTTCCAGTGGTTTTGTATGGGAGGAGAATGTGATTTTGTGTAAATATATACAATGTGTATTGTGTTGGTATCCCTGGTGTACTGGCGGTTGTGTACAGTACCCATGGTGTACTGGTGGTAGAGTACAGTACCCATGGTGTACTGGGGGTTGTGTACAGTACCCATGGTGTACTGGGGGTTGTGTACAGTACCCATAGTGTACTGGTGGTTGTGTACAGTACCCATGGTGTACTGGTGGTTGTGTACAGTACCCATGGTGTACTGGGGGTTGTGTACAGTACCCATGGTGTACTGGGGGTTGTGTACAGTACCCATGGTGTACTGGTGGTTGTGTACAGTACCCATGGTGTACTGGTGGTAGAGTACAGTACCCATGGTGTACTGGGGGTTGTGTACAGTACCCATGGTGTACTGGGGGTTGTGTACAGTACCCATGGTGTACTGGTGGTTGTGTACAGTACCCATGGTGTACTGGTGGTAGAGTACAGTACCCATGGTGTACTGGGGGTTGTGTACAGTACCCATGGTGTACTGGGGGTTGTGTACAGTACCCATGGTGTACTGGTGGTTGTGTACAGTACCCATGGTGTACTGGTGGTAGAGTACAGTACCCATGGTGTACTGGGGGTTGTGTACAGTACCCATGGTGTACTGGGGGTTGTGTACAGTACCCATGGTGTACTGGTGGTTGTGTACAGTACCCATGGTGTACTGGGGGTTGTGTACAGTACCCATGGTGTACTGGTGGTTGTGTACAGTACCCATGGTGTACTGGTGGTTGTGTACAGTACCCATGGTGTACTGGGGGTTGTGTACAGTACCCATGGTGTACTGGTGGTTGTGTACAGTACCCATGGTGTACTGGTGGTTGTGTACAGTACCCATGGTGTACTGGGGGTTGTGTACAGTACCCATGGCGTACTGGGGGTTGTGTACAGTACCCATGGTGTACTGGTGGTTGTGTACAGTACCCATGGTGTACTGGGGGTTGTGTACAGTACCCATGGTGTACTGGTGGTTGTGTACAGTACCCATGGTGTACTGGGGGTTGTGTACAGTACCCATGGTGTACTGGTGGTTGTGTACAGTACCCATGGTGTACTGGTGGTTGTGTACAGTACCCATGGTCTACTGGTGGTTGTGTACAGTACCCATGGTGTACTAATAGTTGAGTTCAGTGCTTCATACACATCGAGCAGACGAATTTAATAATGATATCTTGATATATATATAACGTCACTATCCCCCCCATTCATCACCATCACTACCCCCCCCCAATTCATCATCACAATCATCTCTCACGTTCATCATCAGTTCGCTAACCTATTTATTCTTCCCTATAGCAAGTGACGATGTGGGGTACAATCGCTCTGGCTGTGACTGTGTTGGTCATTCTCTGCTGCATGGCTAACTTCAGACCTTCTGGCTTCCCACAAGGTCACTACTGTCTCGTTTGGTCTTTTGGTCTATCAGCCTCTGGAGGGTTATTAAGGTCTATCAGCCACTGGAGGGTTATTAAGGTCTATCAGTCACTGGAGGGTTATTAAGGTCTATCAGCCACTGGAGGGTTATTAAGGTCTATCAGTCACTGGAGGGTTATTAAGGTCTATCAGCCACTGGAGGGTTATTAAGGTCTATCAGTCACTGGAGGGTTATTAAGGTCTATCAGCCACTGTAGGGTTATTAAGGTCTATCAGCCACTGTAGGGTTATTAAGGTCTATCAGCCTCTGGAGGGTTATTAAGGTCTATCAGTCACTGGAGGGTTATTAGGGTCTATCAGCCTCTGTAGGGTTATTAACGTCTATCAGTCACTGGAGGGTTATTAGGGTCTATCAGCCTCTGTAGGGTTATTAAGGTCTATCAGCCACTGTAGGGTTATTAAGGTCTATCAGCCACTGTAAGGGTTATTAAGGTCTATCAGCCACTGTAGGGTTATCAAGATCTATCAACCACTGTAACGTTAATAAGGTCTATCAGCCTCTGACTATAGGCAGTATATATGGTATAGACTGGTTGTTCCACCTTAGTTTTGCAAATGATATGGGACATAACAAGACATAACCATATATGCCAATAATTGGATGCTTGTTTGATGTGCAGTACTTCGGCTATATCTAATCTCCAATTATCGCCGAATTTGACTAGAAATCAGGTGTTGGTGGCCAGGATATCTCCAGTGATGATTTGGTTATCTATAGATATGTGATCTTTAACAGACCAGATCTTTCTTTGCTAGCTCGCGGGGGTCGAGCTCTGGCTCTTTGGTCCCGCCTCTCAACTGTTAATCAACTGGTGTACAGGTTCCTGAGCCTATTGGGCTCTATCATATCTACACTTCAAACTGTGTATGGAGTCAGCCTCCACCACATCACTGCCTAATGCATTCCATTTGTCAACCACTCTGACACTAAAAAAGTTCTTTCTAATATCTCTGTGGCTCATTTGGTGTGATTAATTCCACCAGAATAGTGGACAGAGAGAGAGAGACAATTGGAAACTGGACATAGCCGAAACATTTGACATCAAACATAAGCCATACAACTCATAAACTCTAAATTTTTATTGAGGAAAAGTACATAGATGAGTTAGAAATATAATGTTGGGTTTGTAGATAGAGTTAGTACATACAATACCTAAAGCCACTAGTACACATAGCGTTTCGGTCTACATAAAGAGCTACATATGTGCGTACTACCATCTACTGTATAATGCAACAGTTTAGCTGTTCATAGGAAGGATGTATTCTTGTATTAAATGAATTGTATTGTTGTATTATGGGGTGAGTCACCGTCAACTTGTGAGGAGTTAGCCAACTGTTGTGGGTTGTATCCTAGGGAATTATTACCATTACTGTTGTATTATAATCAATACATAAAGAAATCCCAATATTGCACATCTGCTATTCCCCAGAACGCTCGGTCAAACCCCTAGACTGTTCCAACAAAGTTTAATAACAATCCCAAAACTACTTCAGTATACCCAAAACTTTCATTTACAGAAAACCAGATTTTTTCAAAGAAAACATATTTTAGCGTATCCTATTTTATATTTTAATTTTTCTCATATTTTCTTTTTCTCCCTCTAACTACAGGACCTTTCGCCTTGCCTCTCCTGGGAAACATTGTCTCTATCCTCCTTTACAGCCCGCCGGTGGCGCTGCAGAAGTTCGCTGACAAGTATGGAGGCATTCTCAGCTTCAAGACCTTCGGTAGATGGTTAGTTCGTGGTTTCTAATTGATATATTTATTTCTGTGTGTGTATATCACGAAAATAAACACGTGATTAAAAATGTGCCAGTGTCAGACCACGGAGGAAAATTGGAACAGGAATTTCCTTAAGTACTTTCGTATATTAATACATCTTCAGAAGGAGTCCTTCTGAAGATTTAATATACGAAAGTACTTAAGGAAATTCCTGTTTCAATTTTCCTCCGTGGTCTGACACTGGCATATTTTTTTATATATATAAAAGAAGGTACATTGGGATTGTGAGGATACATAGAGCATAGTAATTATATTCTTGTAAAGCCACTAGTACACGCAGCGTTTCGGGCAGGTCCTTAATCTACACTTTCGCGCTTGAGGAGTTCTGAAAAAAAAATACTCAATGTGCTTTCGGCGTTGCGCGCGCCTAAGCGGTAAGACCGAAAAGTGTATACTCTTTTGACTGTCCTGACACTAATTGTAGGCGCACGTATTTAAATTTAGTATCACTGTGTTCGCAATAGAATTGTCTATAAGAACATACCTATAAAATGCCGCCAAAGCATAAGGTATATCAACACCAAATAAAAACCTATTCAAATCACTTGCCGAGAGCGCCAAACAGCAACAAAATGTTTCCACTCTCTTAATGGTTGTGAAGCCCACACTTGTGCTACAGCGTTAATTTTGGTATCCCTGAAATCGCAATAAAATTCTCTACACGAACATATGCATATAAATATAGATTCAATGTCGTAGCCCACCCAAAACAGTGCGAACTGGCCGAAGTGTTTCCCGCGGCGGCATATCGGCGAAACTCGCTTTGAAAAGTGTATATTCAATTCACTGTCCTGACATTATTTTTCGATGTATGTATATCATTTTTGTTCCTATGTGTTCGCAATAGAATGTTCTATAAGAACATAAGTATTAAAGGTCACATAAGGATGCGTTCGATCGGCAACATATATAAAAACTACGTCGATTATACTCGTCGCGTCATTAATACAATTGTTTTACCACGATGATTCACTGCCACGCCGTTCTCTTTAATAAGCTGTTCGGCTATTAGAGAAAACGTAAATTTCATGGCAAACATTTGTAAACTATTCCCAAGTTGATCGGATAATAAATGGATTTTATACAATATTTCTTCTCGTGACTCGCGAGCGCGGCACGCCAGCGTAGTCAGTAGGAACGTTGGTGACGACTATGTTGTCACCAAAGCACGAAAGTGTAATTAAATTAATTAATTAATTAAATTAATCTAAGAAAATCTAAGAAATTTTGTGTTTCTGCCCGAAACGCTTTGCGTAATAGTGGCTTTAGGCATTGTATGTACTAGCTCTTATCTATAAATCCACCAATGTTTGTATCACATCTTGGATGTATGTACTTTACCTGAATAGACATTTGAATTTAGTCCTTTCAACATGTTGACTTGAAAGGGAAACAAACTCTTTGTAATCATTGATAAAATCTTTCGGTCAAAGCGGAGGACTCGAACCTGGAGCCCGTCTTCAGAGTAAATCCATTACCGTGAGAACACCCCCCCCACCCATCAAACCACTTAGATAGCTAACTAGCTGGTCTGGAAACTAGTTAACTAGATGGTTATAACTTATCTGTGATGGTCTGAAAGCATATTAGAGTGTCAGTATTAGTCTACATGTAAACTCGCAAGTGAATTTTTGTCCTAAACAGAGATTATTCTCAAGTTATGTCTTTATTGTATTATAAATCACTGGTTTAAGATATATAAACTATATGCTGAAAATGTTTTCTTTGAAGAATTTGGTTTTCTGTAAATGGAATTCTCGGGTACACTGAAATAATTTCCGATTTCCATATTTCACATTATCGTCAATAATATATTTACTAACGTAACCAAACGTAATGAAACTTAACCTAACCCATTCTAACCAGACCTTAACTTAACCTAACTATGGATAGAAAGTGCTGAGCAAACCATGTTGAGCACATACCCAACAGCAATGACTGTTAAAAATTGTGTGAGGCTGGCGCCAAGTTTCTGGCCTCGAACCTTGACCACACATCCCATCAATATGCATATGAATGATGTTTTTGTTACAATATTTTCTAAACTGTACTGTTAATCATGTTTATAATGTTTTGGAAGGAATGTGTTAATCACTGACGTGGAGATCATGAAGACAGCGCTGGCCTCTTCTGTCTTCTCTGATCGCATTGATTTGCTGCTCTTTGATGTCAGAGACCAGATCATCATGGGAGACAAATGGGCTCGTCTAGGTGAGTTGCTGCGGCTCTGACAACACAGGAGATAAGATATATACAAGAGTTGTTACATTCTTGTACAGCCACTAGTACGCGTAGCGTTTCGGGCAGGTCCCTGGAATACGATCCCCGCCGCGAAGAATCGGTGTTACATCCAAGTACACATTTTACTGTTGCGTAACATGTACACGTACGTACGTACGTGTACACAAAGTACATGTACACAAAGTACATGTACAATGTACACAAGCTTGTGTGGAAGGTAGTAAAGGAATAGTTTGTAGTTTTACGATATGGTATTAGATCCCGTATGAACTCTTTTTCAGTGGTAGTAGATCCACATACTAGTAACTATGGATAGTAGCATTTCTCCATGTCTCTCTAAAGAAGCAGATGACTAGTCTCTTGTTACTCTTCCCGTTTTCATTAAAACAGGACTTTCATAGCATTAGCCTTATACAAGAGTCGTCGTCTAGCAGAGTCCCCCATCATGTCCAGAAGACAGAAAACGGATCATCGATCAGGATTTTTCATTTTCGATCAGGATTTCCATGTTTTACATAATAAGTCGTCTCAGCGTTAACTCCTTCGTCTGCCACTCCCTCAGGTATCATCAGCACCAGCGGGGAGGTGTGGAAGAATCAGCGACGCTTCACGTTGAGGTCCCTGAAGGACCTGGGCTTCGGTCGCCAGAGTATTGAACCCATCATGAGGAGCGAACTGGAGGACCTCCTGGAATACTTCAGCCGAAGACAAGGCCAGAAACTGGACATTGGAGTGAGTACCTTTCTTCTACATTGTTGGATTGAGCTCCTTTACCAAGGGTAGTATAACCAAGGCTAGTCCAACCAAGGCTAGTCCAATCAAGGCTAGTCCAACCAAGGCTAGTCCAACCAAGGCTAGTCCAATCAAGGCTAGTCCAATCAAGGCTAGTCCAACCAAGGCTAGTCCAACGAAGGCTAGTCCAACCAAGGCTAGTCCAACCAAGGCTAGTCCAACCAAGGATAGTCCAACCAAGGCTAGTCCAACCAAGGGTAGTCCAACCAAGGCTAGTCCAACCAAGGCTAGTCCAACCAAGGCTAGTCAAGAAAGTATAATGTCTAATCCCTGTTTACAATCTTCTCCTTACAGCTGGTGTTCAACAAGAGCATTGTGAACGTCATCTGGGCCTTGGTTATAGGCAAAAGGTTTTCCCACACTGATGCTCGACTTCACCAACTAGTAGACAAGGTGAACAAGATGATCCAGTCCTTCAACCCCTTCCATCCTGCGCTCCAGTAAGTTACATGTCACTTTTATCCTGGAGGATCATGTCGTGGAGGAACATGCCCTGACATGCTGCTCTGAGGGCATGTCGTGGAGGAACATATCCTGACATGCTGCTCTAAGGGGATGGGGGGTTGGCTTCATATAAGATATAGATGAGATATATCTATGTTAAAAATGATGTAGTTTGTTAAGGAAACTATCCTTATTAAGTCTACTCATAGCCCAGTCGATAGAGCTTCGGCCTTACACACACGCCTGGGCACCACGGTTCGAGCCCCCCCAACAGCCCAGGCGAATAATATGTGTATCTCCACATAAATGTGGATGACAATTTATTTTCAGGACTTAATGTTTTATTCACGTGGTTCTTGTTCTCTTATTATCATAATTACTGTTGTTATTATATGTTAACTTTCTTTTTGTCTCATTCACAGGTCCTAATTGTTTGTTTGTTTACAGATGGCGTTGGTTTAAGAAGCTCTTCCCGAACTTGAAGATCATTCGGGAGACTGAAGGATACATGGTGGACTTTCTCAAGTTCATTGAGGTTGGTTGAGGCAGACAAAGCCAGATTCACGAAGCAGTTACGCAAGCACTTACGAACCTGGGGCCAGATTCACGAAGCAGTTACGCAAGCACTTACGAACCTGGGGCCAGATTCACGAAGCAGTTACGCAAGCACTTACGAACCTAGGGCCAGATTCACGAAGCAGTTACGCAAGCACTTACGAACCTAGGGCCAGATTCACGAAGCAGTTACGCAACCACTTACCAACCTGGGGCCAGATTCACGAAGCAGTTACGCAAGCACTTACGAACCTGTCCATCTTTTCTCAATCTTTAGCGGCTTTGTTTACAATTATTAAACAGTTAATGAGCTCCGAAGCACCAGGAGGCTGTTTATAACAATAACAACAGTTGATTGGCAAGTTTTCATGCTTGTAAACTGTTTAATAAATGTAACCAAAGCCGTCAAAGATTGAGGAAAGATGTACACGTTCGTAAGTGCTTGCGTAACTGCTTCGTGAATCTGGTCCAAGGCGTCTAAGGGAGTGTTGGTTTGTGTTAATGACAGTTATCAAGTTACTTAAATTACACACTCACTGGAGAAGGCAAGACTTGTAAGACTCGTCCATTATTTAGATTCTATAACAAGATGATATAGAAGAAGTATAGAAGGTGAATTGCATCTTCCTTGACTACCAAAAATTGCTTGATATTGTACGGTATAGGAGGTTCCTACAGAACAAAGTGATAGGACTCTCTTGACCCTCCCAATCACTTGGGGTGGACGGTAGAACGACGGTCTCCTTCATGCAGGTCGGCGTTCAATCCCCCGACCGTCCATACAAGTGGTTGGGGCACCATTCCTTTCCCCCCGTCCCATCCCAAATTCTTATCCTGACCCCTTCCCAGTGCTATATAGTCGTAATGGCTTGGTGCTTTCCCCTGATAGTTCCTGTCTTGACCTTGACCCATGAATGACCCTTGACCCCATGAATGACCCTTGACCCATTCAAGTGAACTGTCTCATAACCTTCAGTATAGTTCCTGGTCATTCTCTTTTTCGCGAAGTCTTGGATACGTGTCCGAAATAAAATCATTGTTTAAATTATTATTATTACAACTTTGATCTGTATAAATTTGAATCAGATCGAGAGTGTGACCTGTCAGTCTAAAGGGAGATGAAGCAGTCTGTCCTTCTAAGGTTTCCCAATGACAAGAAAACGTGGTCAATTTAAAGTGGTTTCTCCTAACTTACTAGAGGATCCAAAAGAGAAAACGGGACAGTACGTCACTTCCGCCAGCCGCTTCCATTTTCTAGTACAAGTTTTGCCTTTATGTAACGCATAAGAGTGAAATGCGACGTTGTGTGTAGGAGGCCAGGTTGGGTGGTGACAGACTGATATTCACAGGAGGAGATGGCCCAGCACCAGCTGGAGACTGGCGGGGTGGATGACAGCACCAGCTACATCGGCGCCTACCAGCTGGAGATGAAGGAGGCGGCGCAGGAGGGCCGGGAAACGCCCCTTACACGTGAGTCTGATCTCAATAGTCTCACTCTGAATTTATCGAATGTTTTTCAGATTATATTCCAATATTAAAAGACAAAGACAAACTTGATAACAAATAAAATGTAAAGATAATTGACAAAAATGAGTGTGACCAGGGAATCATGACTCAGCACTTGGATATCACTGGCTATATATATATAATAACATAGTTTTCTATTTTGGTGTTGCTGCCCTCAGTACCTCACCTTAAGGCCAACGTCCTGGAGCTGTTTCTGGCGGGAAGTGAGACGACCTCCACCAGTCTATGGTGGGCCGTGTACTTGCTGGCCAGTAACCCGAAGGTCCAGCAGACCATGCAGGAGGAGCTGGACCAGGTGGTGGGCCGCGATAACCTGCCCACTTTGGACCACATGGACAGGTAAGATAGCAAGTTGTCACATGTCGTCTCCTCATTAGCAGTCTCCGTGGTGTAGTGGTAAGACACTCGCCTGGCGTTTCGCGAGCGCTATGTCATGGGTTCGTATCCTGGCCGGGGAGGATTTACTGGACGCAATTCCTTAACTGTAGCCTCTGTTTAACGCAACAGTAAAATGTGTACTTGGATGAAAAAACGATTCTTCGCGGCAGGGGATCGTATTCCAGGGACCATAGGATTAAGGACTTGCCCGAAACGCTACGCGTACTAGTGGCTCTACAAGAATGTAACAACTCTTGTATATATCTCAAAAAAATAAAAAATAAACAGATTTAAACGAGTCACCCCTCGGATATAGTGGCTGAGGGGTGACTCGTCTAAATCATCGTGTCACACACTAAGTGCATGATATTTCTTAAATGTGTACCTAAGTCTCAGAGAAAACTGTGCTAAGACGCTTGTAGTTGCAGTTAACACCCTCACCAACTCACGATCCGGGTTCGAACCCTGGGTGCGACTGAAAATCACTCTATAACTGTTGGCCCCTGTTCACCCAGCAGTAATAGAGGAGGTGGTTGTAAAGCAATTAGCCTCTAGTGTTCTACGGGGGGACACAGCAACTATGCCAAGGCACAGAATGAGTTAGCAAACTGGAATCCAAAGACTTATGCTCCTATACCTTCTAGTAGTGGAAAAATACATCCTTCTATTGGCAGCAAGTGAGGTAGGGGAAGGATTTCAAGAAGGGGGGAGTCGGGTAGGATCCCCAATGGGGGGGGGGGAAACAGGATCCAATGTGGGGAAGGGAACTGTCAGGAGAAAGCGCCAAGCCATTACGACTATATAGCCCTTGGAAGGGGTCAGGATAAGGATTTGGGATGGGACGGAGGGAAAGGAATGGTGCCCCAACCACTTGTATGGACGGTCGGGGGATTGAACGCCGACCTGCATGAAGCATTTTGGTTTTATCTGTTGATGATCGAATTATATTTCTACATCTTTACTCGAATCTTATCAACTGTTATCAAGTTTACTTTCTCCTCCAAAAATGATTATTTGCCCTTTAGAAATACTTGAACATTTGTGAACTTGATTTAAGAGTTTCTACTTCCTTCTACAGCGTACCTTACACGACGGCTGCTATCTACGAGGTGCAGCGGGTGGGGGACCTCGTCCCAATCTCTATCCCACACCAAACGTCCCAGGATACTGTCCTTGGTGAATACAATATCCCCAAAGGTCAGGCTCTATCCATCCCGTCCTCTCATCAAGTAGCATACTGATGTTCCCAAACCTCTCACATATTAGTGTTCCAAATACGAACCTTTCACGTACCTTCATGATTTCCTCTCGACCAAAAATGAACAATTCAAATGTTGACCAGACCACACACTAGAAGGTGAAGGGACGACGACGTTTCGGTCCGTCCTGGACCATTCTCAATCGACTTGAGAGAATGGTCCAGGACGGACCGAAACGTCGTCGTCCCTTCACCTTCTAGTGTGTGGTCTGGTCAACATACTTTAACCACGTTATTGCGACCCATCGCCTACAATTCAAATTCCATTGTTTACATTCCATTCTTCTCTGTGTGTGACAGGAACGTGCGTCTTGTTCAACCTGTCAGGCGCTCTGAAGGACCCCAGGTACTGGAAGCACCCAGATAGGTTCTGGCCGGAACACTTCCTGACCCCTGAAGGGAAGGTCTTCAAGCCCGAGCCCTTCCTGCCCTTCGGCTCCGGTGAGGGATGTTGTGATGGGTGTTTGTGTGTTGTGGAGAGACCGCAAGGTGAAGGGGGAGGAGAGAGAGAGAGAGAGAGAGAGAGAGAGAGAGAGAGAGAGAGAGAGAGAGAGAGAGAGAGAGAGAGAGAGAGAGAGAGAGAGAGAGAGAGAGAGAGAGAGAGAGGGGGGGGAGGAAGAGACCAAAAGAGAGGGGAAAGTTAAAAAGGAGATGAGAGAAAGACAAAAGGGAAAAAATAATTGAAGCACAAAATGTAAGCAGTAAGAGAAAAACAGACAGGTAAATCCAGACAGATAAAGACAAAATGACAGTCACCAAAATACATATATAAAAAACCTGCCAAAAAATACATGTTACCAAATCCTTGATAGCCCCAGAAAGCTCTCACTTAAACACCTGTAAACACCACCACCTAATAACCATCATTCCCCAGTACCGAGACCTTTGTGACGGCGAAGCGTAAGTATGAGATCAATACTAATGTTTACTCATGTCAACGAAGCTTCTCGGGTTAACACCTTCGACTTCCCAACCCGAACGAAGCTTCTCGGGTTAACACCTTCGACTTCCCAACCCGAACGAAGCTTCTCGGGTTAACACCTTCGACTTCCCCACCCGAACGAAGCTTCTCGGGTTAACACCTTCGACTTCCCCACCCACAGGTAAACGAGTGTGTCTTGGGGAGTCGCTGGCCCGTCTCGAGCTGTTCCTCTTCATCACGACGCTGGTACACAAGTTCTCCTGGAGGCTCTCAGACGACCCCGTCGTCTGGCACAAGAGTAACATCGTTACCCGACCACCTTCCTATACAGTCGTCGCTACTAGCAGGAAGGACGACCCCACACCCACCCTCAAGCGATAAGATGGTGGTGCATTGTTTCAGGCGTAGGTTACACGCCTGAAATAATCCATATATCCGCCCGAAACGCTGTGCTTACTATAGTGGCTTTACAAGAATGTAAACACATAATGCTATGTACTCTCATAAACCCAATGTAACTTCGTGTATATATATATATATATATATATATATATATATATATATATATATATATATATATATATATATATATATATATATATATATATATATATGGTATCCCTATTGTCACTCATTATACTTTATACACTCGATATACTTGGCCAATATACTTTCAGTAATGAGGAAATGTTATAGCAATGAACTGGGATTGAACATGCGTCTCTGCACTCTCCAGAAACAGTCAAAGACGAGAGTTCAATCCCATCACATTGAAATATTTCCTTAAATACATCACATTATCTTTTTTTGTATTGCCTATAGATATCCATGGATATCTTGGTAAGCTGTGGGGAAAAGATACCATGTCTCTTCTATCAAATTCAAAGTAAAGAAAGAAAAGGGTAATTCTATCCTATTCCTCTATGTAACTTTAAAGTCTCCTCTAAGTAACTTTGTGTAAGGTTCGGCCAGTGGATAAGGCCGATCAAAAGCCCAATTATTTATTTATTATTTATTTATTTATATACAAGAAGGTACATTGGGTTTGTGAGAATACATAGCATAGTATTTACAATCTTGTAAAGCCACTAGTACGCGCAGCGTTTCGGGCAGAATCAATTATGAATCAGTCGGTTAAGCACAGTTGTACATGGGTCAGCAACTGGCAGGGTGACTATGTAAACAGCTTCACCTTTGGCTAGGAAAATCTCGAGTTAAAATAACCAACAACTATTCCATGAAGAAACCCACAAGAGCCGTGACGAGGATTCGAACCCGCGTCCAGAATCGCTCGGGGGGCATTCTCCAGATACCTAAGTCACTGGTAAAAATTATAATAAACATAGAAATTGGATGTCGTCGATGGTAAACTTAAATAAAATTGGCGAGATCATTACATTTTAGTAATTCCAATTATCTTTATTATCAGTAACAGTATAACTAGTTTTTTCTACGAAATAATCTCATAATAATTCATTGTGTCGAGAGGGGACAGATAGCCAGTGTATATATACAACTTAAGCTTATATCGTGAGCGAATTACTGACCCAAAATACAATACCCCCCTAACCAGCTGACTAACTCCTGGCTACCTATTTACTGCTAGGTGAACAGGGGCATGAGGTGATAGGAAAAGCGCCCAATTATTTCTGTCCTAACCGGGATTCGAACCCGGATATTCCAATTGTGAGTCGAGACCGAACCCGACTGTACCACCGTACTATATCATTGCTAATCACCACTTGGGAGAAATTATATATATATATATATATATATATATATATATATATATATATATATATATATATGTATATATATATATATATATATATATATATATATATATATATATATATATATATATATATATATATATATATATATATATATATATGATGATGATAACAGTATTAGCTCTGTTACTAACGAGGACAGACAATGAACTCGTACATATAATGAGTTTACTCATATAATGATCTTATGCGTGTATATATAATGAGACTGAGGACACAATGAGCGTGTACGAGGGAGAGTGAGAACGCTTGTATTGTGAGGTGAGAGTGAGTAACGCATCATCAACCACCAGGTGTGAATTGCAAAGGCTTATTCCTCCTCCAAAAGGATATTGATCGAATATCCCCCCTCTCCCCCCCCCACCCCCCACCCATCTAATCCCCAGCCTGTCTCGAGTATCACTTCAACTTAACCCTCGAGCTCTTTGAAGGATACCAAGTAGAAGAATAATGATCGCGTTTATATATTTCGTTCAGGACTAGAGCATTAGTGTGTGGATTTTGCTGCTTATTAGGAGCAAAACGGTACAATTGTATTAATTTCTTAGCAATATGCTATCAGAAGAGAAGAAAATAGAGATTTCAAGCAAAAGAGAGAGAGAGAGAGAGAGAGAGAGAGAGAGAGAGAGAGAGAGAGAGAGAGAGAGACAGAGAGAGAGAGAGAGAGAGAGAGAGAGAGAGAGAGAGAGAGAGAGAGAGAGAGAGAGAGAGAGCGAGAGAGAGAGAGAGAGAGAGAGAGAGGAATACGTCCTGTCGCCTCAAGCGCGGCAGACAGACTGAGCCAAGACCAGTGGGCGTGGCTTGTCCTCCCAAGGCCTCGACTCGCGGATGGATCTAAAGAATGTTTTATATTCCAAATGTATGCTTATTTATGCCCGGAGGAGTCGAACCGGAGTCCTGGTCTGAATTATGGAAGTCACACTATATTGGGAAGGAATTTATGTCTTTGCTCTCAGAATATTTGAATTATGCGGGAAGGTTTACCGGGCGGCCCCGTCTAGTGCTGCCGCCTAGCGGGGCGCGGCCGAGTCTCTCAACCGTCACGCCATCCAAACAGACTTTTAATGTTCCACTAAAAATATTATAGTTCGTGGTGACTGCGGTTATGCTTCGTGCCAACAGTGGTGTTTCTCGGTGCTGAACACGAGCGGAGGAGGAATAAAAGATGATTTCCTCGACGAGTTGAGGTTTGGAAGTAGAATTCAGGGCGCAGGAGATGGCAGGTCATTGTGGCGGGAAGATGGCCCCGCCCCGCCTCCACCCGCCCGACTTCAGGTAAGGCCGACCTCAAGGAGTTAGTCGGCTGAAAGTGATGTCTTGGCCACACTCCTAAGAAACTCTCAGGTTGTACTTGTATCATTATCCACCCCTGATGTAACACTTGCCCTCATTGGCGAAACTTATCGGCCCATTTAGTAGAATCCACCTCGTGATTGGTTCCCAACGCACCAAATCACGACTCTTGATTGGATAATTCATAGTGGGCGGAGCTGGCGAGTTTGCCGGCATGTGATTGGTTACGGTGCGGGTTATGGGCGGGGCGCGCGAGTGCCACTTAGTGTGACAAACGCTGACAAGTGTTTTCCCTGAAGGCCTTTCATGGCTGGCGACACAAATTGACTGCAATAAAGACAAAGGGCTTGGCGCCATTAGGGGAGCGAAGACAAAGAGGAGGCGGCGTTGACGTCTGCCTTCTTAATTAAGCCACTAGATGGCAGTGTTTTGCAGGCGCCTGGCTAATTGGGCGTTCTGGAGTAATTGGGGACTCTTGGGCCTGTCTGGTGGATTACAGACGCGGGATAAGAGGCTTTACGGTATCAAAGACAGCGTAAATGAATGCCAAATTGAATGCAGGAGAGAGAGAGAGGGAGAGGGGATAGGAGGGACGTAATTGTGTGGAGGAGGATAGGGTTAATGGCCTGTATTTACCCCGGTAATCTCATCTAGATGTGCTTGCAGGGGTGAACTTCAGCTCCTAAGCCTCGCCTTTCGGTACTTTTGGAGTTTAGTGAAATAATCTTGTTTTTCTTGAATATATAAGTTTCTTAAGCATGATTTCTCTTCGTTGTAGCTATGTAGATGTTTGGATGCACAATTGAGCTGTTCTGAGTGTTTTGCTTGTATGATTGGGGTCTCCAATCATACCAATCCTAACCCCCAATCCTATCGATTGGGGTTAGGAGGTCTGTCTCGCAAGTAACTTGAATGGGATAGTTGTTAGTGATAGTTGTTAGCGTCTAACCATCGGGTCTGATGGTTAGGAGTTCTTGTGCAATGTTCTGGAGAAAATTATCGTTAATTATTGATCAAGAGCCAGAGATAACTGCCTCATTAACTTTCCAGAGGTTATCTTGAGATGATTTCGGGGCTTTTAGTGTCCCCGCGGCCCGGTCCTCGACCAGGCCTCCTCGGGCCTGATAGGTTGATAGATCTTCAGCTCAACACCACACCTTTACTATATAAATGAACAAATCCACAAGGGCCGTGACGAGGATTCGAACCTACGTCTGAGAGTATCCCAGACGCTGCCTTAATCGCCTGAGCTACGACATGGTAAATGTCTTGTATGTCCTCTACCATATCTTGAGGTTATCTTGAGATGATTTCGGGGCTTTAGTGTCCCCGCGGCCCGGTCCTCGACCAGGCCTCCACCCCCAGGAAGCAGCCCGTGACAGCTGACTAACACCCAGGTACCTATTTAATGCTAGGTAACAGGGGCATTCAGGGCGAAAGAAACTTTGCCCATTTGTTTCTGCCTCGTGCGGGAATCGAACCCGCGCCACAGAATTACGAGTCCTGCGCGCTATCCACCAGGCTACGAGGCCCCCAAACACACACCATGAGGTCAATATTCCCCTTCTCCACACGGGAGACATCTCCCGTCACGCAGGGTGCAGTCGCACCTCCACAGATCTCCAGTATCAGCTCTTGATACTGGTAATGGCTCAAAAGGGCCACCACTTACGGGCTATTCATGCCCGTGCCACCTTTTGGGTGGCTTAATCTTTATCAATCATCACCATGAGGTGTGTTTCCTACAAGGTCAAGCAATAGCTCTCACACCATGTCATGATGGTCATGACACAGGTCATGATGGATATTGTCACCCAAAAGTGCCAGGAAGCTGCAGACAGGTTTATCCCCGTCCAAAAGGAGAAAAACGAAAAACAACAGAAAAACCCATGGTTCAACCAGGAATGTAAGGTAGCGAAACAACTGAGTAAAAGAACATGGAGAAACTACAGAAATAACAGAACACCAGAGAGCAGGGAGAGGTACCAGAGGGCCAGAAATGAGTACATCAGAGTGAGGAGGGAAGCAGAGAGACAGTTTGAAAATGACATCGCGAGTAAAGCCAAGACCCAACCAAAGCTGCTCCACAGCCATATCAGGAGGAAAACAGCAGTGAAGGAACAAGTGATGAAGCTGCGGAAAGGGGAGAACAGATACACAGAGAATGACAAGGAGGTGTGTGAAGAACTCAACAAGAGATTCCAGGAGGTCTTCACAATAGAACAAGGAGAAGCCCCTGCACTAAATGAGGAGGCGGCAACCTTGGAAACCTTGGAGGAATTTGACCTCACCAGTGATGAGGTCAAAAGGTGTCTGCTGGAGCTAGATGTGACAAAGGCTGTTGGGCCTGATAGAATCTCACCATGGATACTAAAGGAAGGTGCAGAAGCACTAAGTGTGCCACTCTCTATGGTGTATAACAGGTCACTGGAAACAGGAGACTTACCAGAAAGTTGGAAGACAGCTAACGTGGTCCCAATATACAAAAAGGGTGACAGGCAAGAGGCACTGAATTACAGGCCAGTTTCCTTAACTTGTATACCATGCAAGGTGCTGGAGAAGATCGTGAGGAAAAGGCTCGTAGAGCATCTGGAGGGAAATAACTTTGTAACGCACCACCAACATGGGTTCAGAGATGGTAAATCGTGCCTCACAGGGTTAATAGAATTTTATGACCAGGCAACGAAAATTAGGCAGGAAAGAGAAGGGTGGGCCGACTGCATTTTCCTGGATTGCCAAAAAGCCTTCGACACAGTACCCCATAAAAGGCTGTTAAAAAAGTTGGAGCAACAGGCAGGAGTAAAAGGGAAGGTGCTCCAGTGGATAAGGGAGTACTTAAGCAACAGGAAACAGCGAGTAACGGTGAGGGGGAAGACATCAGAGTGGCGAGATGTCACCAGCGGAGTCCCACAGGGCTCAGTACTTGGACCCATCCTGTTTCTAATATATGTGAACGATCTTCCAGAGGGTATAGACTCATTCCTCTCGATGTTTGCTGATGATGCAAAAATTATGAGAAGAATCAAGACGGATGAAGATAGGCAGAGACTACAGGATGACCTGGATAAACTGGAGGAATGGTCTAGAAAATGGCTGCTGAAGTTCAACTCTGGAAAGTGTAAGGTGATGAAATTAGGCGAAGGGAGCAGGAGGCTGAACACAAGGTATCATCTGGGAGGGGAAATCCTGCAAGAATCAAATAGAGAGAAGGATCTGGGGGTTGATATCACACCGAACCTGTCCCCAGAGGCCCACATCAAAAGAATATCATCAGCGGCATATGCTAGACTGGCCAACATAAGAACTGCCTTCAGAAACTTGTGTAAGGAATCTTTCAGAACCCTGTATACCACTTATGTAAGACCAATCCTGGAGTATGCAGCTCCAGCCTGGAGTCCATACCTAGTTAAACACAAGACAAAGTTAGAGAAGATTCAGCGGTATGCCACCAGGCTCGTCCCGGAACTGAGAGGATTGAGCTACGAGGAAAGGCTAAAGGAGCTGAACCTCACATCCCTGGAAAACAGAAGAGTAAGGGGAGACATGATAACCACCTACAAAATTCTCAGGGGAATTGACAGGGTGGACAAAGACAAACTCTTCAGCACGGGTGGGACACGAACAAGGGGACACAGGTGGAAACTTAGTACCCAGATGAGCCACAGAGACGTTAGAAAGAATTTTTTCAGTGTCAGAGTAGTTAATAAATGGAATGCACTAGGAAGTGATGTGGTGGAGGCTGACTCCATACACAGTTTCAAATGTAGGTATGATAGAGCCCAGTAGGCTCAGGAATCTGTACACCAGTTGATTGACAGTTGAGAGGCGGGACCAAAGAGCCAAAGCTCAACCCCCGCAAGCACAATTAGGTGAGTACAATTAGGTGAGTACACCCTTGCCCATTATGTTCTTGATTGTCCGTTGATTAATGTATATAGAAACACTGAGATAAGGACTGTTCCTGAGCAAATAGCCTGGATGTGTCACAACGGAAAGGTTGATGATATTCTGGAGAGAGATAAGAATTTTGCACCAAGACTGTAATCTTTTGTTGAATTATCTGCAGGTGTCTTGCAAATTGTCTATACAGTATACCTAGGTCATAAAAGTATTTGTGTGTACGTCTGATACCATACTACTTGTGAAGGAGGAAATGTATATGTTTACCTCTCAGAATGTTTGGTAATATGTTTATTGTTTGTGATGTGTGTATATGTGTGTATTAACACGATGTACTGAACGGGGTGAGAATAGCTTGAGCTACCTCATCCCTTTGTGTGTATTTTACCTCAATAAACTTATTTCAATTTCAATTTCAATTTGCGTAACGGCTTCGTGAATCTGGCCCCAGGTTCGTAAGTACCTGCGTAACTGCTTCGTGAACCTGGCCCCTATCACAAAGCTAGTTCTAAAACGTGTACGAACACTACCAACTCGCCCCCTCACTGAGCCAAAAACGTGTACGAACCCCAACTCGCCCCCTCACTGAGCCAAAAACGTGTATGAACCCCAACTCGCCCCCTCACTGAGCCAAAAACGTGTACGAACCCCAACTCGCCCCCTCACTGAGCCAAAAACGTGTACGAACACTACCAACTCGCCCCCTCACTGAGCCAAAAACGTGTACGAACACCAAACCCATCACTGGCTGGCAGTTCGTCAATCAACTACAATGTAATACATTCATACGCGTGATTTACACGGTTTATTATGAACAGAGACAATAATAAAATGCAATTACTTTTTTGTTGCCAATGAGTGACATCGGCGGAGCCCGAGCTGAGCCGATGGTTCCAATTTGGAACACACGCGGCTATAAAAGCCATTAGGTACCTACATTAAAATCTTTCCAGCATATATATATATAAAATAACATTAATTCCTGTGATTGTAATGTTTAGGGATAACTTTATGATCTGGGATTTTATTGACGTAGAATATATACGTATATATATGTTAGTGTATTTTGGTAGCAGTCTTTCCTGTAGACATATATTATTAAATATGACCGAAAAGGTAAGATTAATAATTCTAACACGAATTTTCTCAATATTTCTTATGTTTCTTTTCACTGTCGATGGTACTTGAAAAATCAGATCTCCAAAATTCATTTTTACTTCTAGTCTGACGCGTTGCCTGAACGCGTTACGTAATAACTTATTACATTTTCAAAGACTTTAGTGTACACACACAACTGTAACCTGTAAATATATATATATATATATATATATATATATATATATATATATATATATATATATATATATATATATATATATATATATATCTTCTCCCCTCACACCCAGACTACACCAAGCGTGGCCTCTCACCTTAGGTAGACAATTAGGCCGTGGCAATTACCCATGCCACCTGCTCCAGTGGCATCGTTAATTAGCACGCAGCACCTTAAGACGATAACGAAGATGCGGCTGGTGACAAGGGACTTGGTGAAGAAGATGCCGTGTCCTTCTCCAGATGGTCTGTTGGTCCTGTAGATGGTCTGTTGGTCCTGTAGATGGTCTGTTGGTCCTGTAGATGGTCTGTTGGTCCTGTAGATGGTCTGTTGGTCCTGTAGATGGTCTGTTGGTCCTGTAGATGGTCTGTTGGTCCTGTAGATGGTCTGTTGCTGTTGTAGATGGTCCGTAAGTGCTTGAGTAACTACTTCGTGAATCTGGCCCCAGGTTCGTAAGTGCTTGGGTAACTGCTTCGTGAATCTGGCCCCAGGTTCGTAAGTGCTTGCGTAACTGCTTCCTGAATCTGGCCCCAGGTCCGTAAATGCTTGAGTAACAACTTCGTGAATCTGCCCCCCCTGGAATGGGACGGATGGGAAAAAATGGTGCCCAACCGCTTTGACGCAGAGCAATAGAGAGAAAGCCTGAAAACTAACCCCCCCTCAATATATTCTAACTAGCGTAACGAGACCCAAAATTTAGACGCGAATTTTTTTTTGAAGGTAATGCATTTGAATTCATTTTCCCATGAAAATCAAATAGACTTGGCATGAATATGGAACGTGGGAATAAGTGGTTCATGCCCTCAGCTTAAGCGAAAAGAATAAATTCCAATAATTAAAAAAATAGAGGATCATGTTTTAAAATAAAAGTTTCGCTCGGCAATGTATTTAGAAATATGGAGTAAAGGCTAAAATCTGAGGAACTTTTGGGCCTCTTAATTGTCTAGGGCAACCTAATTGCCTAAGGCAACCTAATTGCCTAAGGCAACCTAATTGCCTAAGGCAACCTAATTGCCTAAGGCAACCTAATTGCCTAAGGCAACCTAATTGCCTAAGGCAACCTAATTGCCTAAGGCAACCTAATTGCCTAAGGCAACCTAATTGCCTAAGGCAACCTAATTGCCTAAGGCAACCTAATTGCCTAAGGCAACCTAATTGCCTAAGGCAACCTAATTGCCTAAGGCAACTTAATTACCTAAGTCAACCTAATCTAACTTGAACTATCTAATCTAACCTAACTTAAGCTACCTAATCTAACCTTACTTAATCTATCCAAACCTAACCTTGGTTGATACCTGGTTGATGGGGTTCTGGGAGTTCTTCTACTCCCCAAGCCCGGCCCGAGGCCAGGCTTGACTTGTGAGAGTTTGGTCCACCAGGCTGTTGCTTGGAGCGGCCCGCAGGCCCACATATACCTGGTTGATGGTGTTCTGGGAGTTGTTCTACTCCCCAAGCCCGGCCCGAGGCCAGGCTTGACTTGTGAGAGTTTGGTCCACCAGGCTGTTGCTTGGAGCGGCCCGCAGGCCCACATATACCTGGTTGATGGGGTTCTGGGAGTTGTTCTACTCCCCAAGCCCGGCCCGAGGCCAGGCTTGACTTGTGAGAGTTTGGTCCACCAGGCTGTTGCTTGGAGCGGCCCGCAGGCCCACATACCCACCACAGCCCGGCTGATCCGGAACTTCTCTTAAAAAACAGTCCAGTTTTCTCTTGAAGATGTGTGTGTGTACTCACCTAGTTGTGCTTGCAGGGGATTGAGCTCTGGGTCAAATGGATTAAGGCGTCCTGTAGATACCAGTTGCGTTGCTCCTGACAGAATGGGTTCGAGTCACTTCTGGGGGTGCGAGTTTTCAGTTGCATATAGTCCCGGGGACCATTCAGGCTCCATATATATATATATATATATATATATATATATATATATATATATATATATATATATATATATATATATATATATATATATATATATATATATATATAACTGAAAACTCACACCCCAGAAGTGACTCGAACCCATACTCCCACAACTGGTATGTACAGGGACGCCTTAATCCGCTTGACCATCACGACCGGACAAAAGGAAGTGATAGCCGAGGCTATATGAACCACTTCCCCGCCGGCACTCGGATGGTAATCTTGGGCATAGCATTTTATCAAATCACCTCATTCTTTGGGGCACACGTGAGGAACACAAATGCAAACAAGCCTGAATGGTCCCCAGGACTATATACAACTGAAAACTCACACCCCAGAAGTGACTCGAACCCATACTCCCACAACTGGTATGTACAGGGACGCCTTAATCCGCTTGACCATCACGACCGGACAAAAGGAAGTGATAGCCGAGGCTATATGAACCACTTCCCCGCCGGCACTCGGATGGTAATCTTGGGCATAGCATTTTATCAAATCACCTCATTCTTTGGGGCACACGTGAGGAACACAAATGCAAACAAGCCTGAATGGTCCCCAGGACTATATACAACTGAAAACTCACACCCCAGAAGTGACTCGAACCCATACTCCCACAACTGGTATGTACAGGGACGCCTTAATCCGCTTGACCATCACGACCGGACAAAAGGAAGTGATAGCCGAGGCTATATGAACCACTTCCCCGCCGGCACTCGGATGGTAATCCGAGTGCCGGCGGGGAAGTGGTTCATATAGCCTCGGCTATCACTTCCTTTTGTCCGGTCGTGATGGTCAAGCGGATTAAGGCGTCCCTGTACATACCAGTTGTGGGAGTATGGGTTCGAGTCACTTCTGGGGTGTGAGTTTTCAGTTGTATATAGTCCTGGGGACCATTCAGGCTTGTTTGCATTTGTGTTCCTCACGTGTGCCCCAAAGAATGAGGTGATTTGATAAAATGCTATGCCCAAGATTACCATCCGAGTGCCGGCGGGGAAGTGGTTCATATAGCCTCGGCTATCACTTCCTTTTGTCCGGTCGTGATGGTCAAGCGGATTAAGGCGTCCCTGTACATACCAGTTGTGGGAGTATGGGTTCGAGTCACTTCTGGGGTGTGAGTTTTCAGTTGTATATAGTCCTGGGGACCATTCAGGCTTGTTTGCATTTGTGTTCCTCACGTGTGCCCCAAAGAATGAGGTGATTTGATAAAATGCTATGCCCAAGATTACCATCCGAGTGCCGGCGGGGAAGTGGTTCATATAGCCTCGGCTATCACTTCCTTTTGTCCGGTCGTGATGGTCAAGCGGATTAAGGCGTCCCTGTACATACCAGTTGTGGGAGTATGGGTTCGAGTCACTTCTGGGGTGTGAGTTTTCAGTTGTATATAGTCCTGGGGACCATTCAGGCTTGTTTGCATTTGTGTTCCTCACGTGTGCCCCAAAGAATGAGGTGATTTGATAAAATGCTATGCCCAAGATTACCATCCGAGTGCCGGCGGGGAAGTGGTTCATATAGCCTCGGCTATCACTTCCTTTTGTCCGGTCGTGATGGTCAAGCGGATTAAGGCGTCCCTGTACATACCAGTTGTGGGAGTATGGGTTCGAGTCACTTCTGGGGTGTGAGTTTTCAGTTGTATATAGTCCTGGGGACCATTCAGGCTTGTTTGCATATATATATATATATATATATATATATATATATATATATATATATATATATATATATATATATATATATATATATATATATATATATATATACCTCTATATAAGGCACTAAACTATGACTTTCAAAGCCTCGCTGAACTAAGGCTTTCAACGTGGGAAGGATTCCATTCCCCGCGTCCCGAATTATGCAAATGAGACACACATATTCACGAAACTCTATTAATTTTTGGATAAATGTTTGGAATATTGATTGATAAGAGTTATACAAGTGTTCCATTTGGGGGCGGGGGAGGAGGGGGAGAGTTGTAGCATTGTATGTGTGTGGTTGTATGTTGTAGCTGTGATTGTATTTTGTACTCCTGTTAGCTGGCTGAGAGCTTTCCCTTCCCATAGCTCATGGTAAGCCTTACCCTACTAGTTTTACACAGGAGGGTACAGGAGCAGACGACTGCTGACTCCTGTTAGCTGGCTGAGAGCTTTCCCTTCCCATAGCTCATGGTAAGCCTTACCCTACTAGTTTTACACAGGAGGGTACAGGAGCAGACGACTGCTGACTCCTGTTAGCTGGCTGAGAACTTTCCCTTCCCATAGCTCATGGTAAGCCTTACCCTACTAGTTTTACACAGGAGGGTACAGGAGCAGACGACTGCTGACTCCTGTTAGCTGGCTGAGAGCTTTCCCTTCCCATAGCTCATGGTAAGCCTTACCCTACTAGTTTTACACAGGAGGGTACAGGAGCAGACGACTGCTGACTCCTGTTAGCAGGCTGAGAGCTTTCCCTTCCCATAGCTCATGGTAAGCCTTACCCTACTAGTTTTACACAGGAGGGTACAGGAGCAGACGACTGCTGACTCCTGTTAGCTGGCTGAGAGCTTTCCCTTCCCATAGCTCATGGTAAGCCTTACCCTACTAGTTTTACACAGGAGGGTACAGGAGCAGACGACTGCTGACTCCTGTTAGCTGGCTGAGAGCTTTCCCTACCCATAGCTCATGGTAAGCCTTACCCTACTAGTTTTACACAGGAGGGTACAGGAGCAGACGACTGCTGACTCCTGTTAGCTGGCTGAGAGCTTTCCCTACCCATAGCTCATGGTAAGCCTTACCCTACTAGTTTTACACAGGAGGGTACAGGAGCAGACGACTGCTGACTCCTGTTAGCAGGCTGAGAGCTTTCCCTTCCCATAGCTCATGGTAAGCCTTACCCTACTAGTTTTACACAGGAGGGTACAGGAGCAGACGACTGCTGACTCCTGTTAGCTGGCTGAGAGCTTTCCCTTCCCATAGCTCATGGTAAGCCTTACCCTACTAGTTTTACACACAGGAGGCTACCAAGGAGCAGACGACTGCTTTTAACACAAGAAAGGTGTCTCACATAATATCCTAAAATATACAAAATTACTAAAATTTTGATAAAAAAAAAAAGCAAACAACTATAACACACACGGTCACAATTTCAATTCAATTTTCATATAAATAAATTAGGAAAGAGATAAAATAGTGTTCCATTAAATTCCAACTGGAACTGACTTAACCAAAGGTGGGACAATTTGGCACAGTTTCCCCTCTATATTCGTCCCACAGCGGAAAAAGCTACAGAAAATGTGTAGTTAAAAACCTGAAGAAGCAGAAAATAATCACCATATTGGAACTGTAAATAATAAAACTAATAATAATAATAATAATAATAATAATAATAAAACTAATAATAAGAATAAGAATAAGAATAATAACAAGAATAATAAATAATTGCATAAATTGTTCTAATATTCTTTGCTTTAGAAATATGAATAAATATCAACAGAATAAAACGCTATATCATGAGATTATAACACATTATATACTAATACTTCCTGAAAAACACACATACACACCTATATATGATTAAAACACCCAATAAACACCTAAAACACCCAAAAAAACACCCCCCTCCTCTTCTCTAACACACACCCAAACAAAACTCGAATGTGATGAAAGATTTCATTTCGCGAGGGTGTTGAAAAAATGGGCAAATTGCCTCTGCAGGCCACAATTATGAGTTACAGGGCCAAATGGGAAGGAATTCCAGCCGAGATTGTCGCATTACGAATTCATGAAAGTCAGCTGGATCTCCGCAAACTGTGAGTGGTGTGGGGTGGAATGGATGCCTGGGAGAGAGAGAGAGAGAAGTATGGAAAGGGAGTGGGTTTTTTAGAGGGGATGTAGAGACGCTATGGGGGATGGGAGGGAGGGTGATGGAACAGGGGTGGAGAGGGGAAGATGATACATACAGAGGGGAGAGTGGGATGGGAGGTAAGGTATGGGAAAGGGAGATGTTAGGAAAGGAGTATAGGGTGGCAGATTAAGGAGGGGTTGGAAGAAGGAAGGGAAATGAAATGAGATTAAAGAGAGAGAGAGAGAGAGAGAGAGAGAGAGAGAGAGAGAGAGAGAGAGAGAGAGAGAGAGAGAGAGAGAGAGAGACAGACAGAGAGAGAGACAGAGACAGAGAAGAGAGAGAGACAGACAGACAGACAGACAGACAGAGACAGAGAGAGAGAGTTCTTAAACAACCGTTTAACAACTTTTGTAAGCACAGTTGGCTTCGTTTTCGACTCGCAATCAGCGATCTCAAGGTTCGATCCCACGAGATCAAAATAGTTGGGCACATTTCCTTCCACCTAATGCCTCTGTTCACCTAGCAGTAAATAGGTACCCTGGGAGTTAGGCAGCTGTTTTGGGGGTGTTTGTATATATTAAACCTACCTCTCCTCCCTATCCACCCCCCTTCCCCCCAAAAAAAAACCTACCCACCTGTCAACCTATCCCTTACACTCTCTTCTGACAACCTATCTATCCCTCCCCCCCCTAAGACCACCAACCTACCCCCTACCCCCCCATTTCGACAACCTGTACCTATCCCCCCTTCCCCCCCCCCCTTGTTAGGCTCCAGTTTATTACAATTCTCAGTTGTAGTTCAGTCTGTGTTTCTTAATTACTGTTGGACCTGGAGTGTGTGTTCACCTAGTTGTGTTCACTTAGTTGTGCTTGCGGGGGTGGAGTTCTGCTCTTTCGGCCCGCCTCTCAACTGTCAATCAATCAACTGTTACTAACTACTAATTTTTTCCACACACACGATTTTTATGATAAGAGAGAGCTAAGCCGCTATCATTAAATAGCGGCTTATCGACTCCTTATCCCCCAAGATGGGTCATAGCGTGAGAAAATCTTGGAAAAGAAGAGACGTGCCCCTAGTAACGACCCTTGTGGCACTCCACTCGTTACCTCTTCTGGTTACCTTCTACTTCCTCCCTGAGAGAGGTAGACCTCCGCTACCTACTTCAGAAACTTAATATCCATTAGCCTGCTTCTGCGAGTTTGAGTTACGGGGCTATTCATGCCCGTGCCACTTCTTCGGTGGCTTAATCTTCATTAATCAATCTGCGAGTTTGCATACGAGTCGCTCGCATGGGACAGAATAACATACTTCCTGACATACTTCGAGCGATACGCAGGATGTCCGTCTTTCGTAATTGACCGATTACTATCATCTTATTACTGAACTCTTAAATAGGTCTGTTGCAGAATTTGCTTTCCCTAAATCCATGCTGGTCTTTGGAATCAACATACTTTTCTACTGTTTTTAACATCTTTAATTTCTACAATTCTGCGTTAGGTTAGTCTTTCTCGAACAACTTGCGCGTGATACTTGCTAAACATAACGGCTTGTTGTCCAATCGTTCTTGTCTTTTCCATATTGGCATCACGTATACCCTTTTCCAACAGTCTGGAACTTCTCCCGCTTTTTTCCACAAAAATAATTCAAGTTCTAAGAATTTGTAAGGGGCCTACTTAGTGCTGTGGTTGTCTCTTTTAGTACCCATGGTGATATCTTGTCAAAATTGACTGTCTTCACATCCAGTTCCTGTAGTTGTTTATTGCGTCTTGTGTCATTATGTAAAGTTTATTATTAAGAGGAACAAATAATAAATTTATCGCAAAAATTAGTTTCTAAAGTCAAATGAGCTGATGTGGACTCATATTAGATTATAGTTTAATTTAGAACATGAATATCGGTTGTATTGAATACTTATTAAGTACAAGTATTAGTTTAAAAGAGAGAGAGAGAGAGAGAGAGAGAGAGAGAGAGAGAGAGAGAGAGAGAGAGAGAGAGAGAGAGAGAGAGAGAGAGAGAGAGAGAAGGCTGAGAGAAGAATGGCTACACAGAATAATCTCACTGAAAACAATGAACCAACTGAAAGCATAGAGCTGGATAATCATACCCCATTCTCTTCACCCTAGCCCCCCTATCCACCCCAGCTGCCTTCCCCTATCCTCCCTCCCCCTCCATCCCCCCATGGTCCCCCCCCTCCCTCCCCCATCCCAAACACAGGCCAAACTAAACCACTCAAAAATAAGCGGGAACTGTGCACCCCAAATGAGTAACTGTGTCGATATTCTGGAGGTGAACTTGTGTTGATATTAAGCCCCACACCACCGCTGATTACGGCCCCCCATTGATTGTTTGTGTGTGTTTGTGGTCATTAATATCAAAGGTAATTAGGTTCCAGGAGCTGTGCTTTTGTGTGTGTGTGTGTGTGTGTGTGTGTGTGTGTGTGTGTGTGTGTGTGTGTGTGTGTGTGTGTGTGTGTGTGTGGGTGTGTGTGTGTGTGTGGGTGTGTGTGTGTGGGTGTGTTTGTGTGTGTGTGTGTGTGTGTGTGTGTGTGTGTGTGTGTGTGTGTGTGTGTGTGGGTGTGTGTGTGGGTGTGTGTGTGTGTGTGTGTGTGTGTGTGTGTGTGTGTGTGTGTGTGTGTGTGTGTGTGTGTGTCTGTGTGTGTGTACTCACCTAGTTGTGCTTGCGGGGGTTGAGCTTTGGCTCTTTAGTCCCGCCTCTCAACTGTCAATCAACTGGTGTACAGGTTCCTGAGCCTACTGGGCTCTATCATATCTACACTTGAAACTGTGTATGGAGTCAGCCTCCACCACATCACTTCCTAGTGCATTCTGTTAACTACTTTGACACTGAAAAAGTTCTTTCTAACGTCCCTGTGGCTCATGTGGGTACTCAGCTTCCACCTGTGTCCCCTTGTGCGCGTACCACCCGTGTTAAACACTTTATCTTTATCTACCCTGTCAATTCCCCTGAGAATTTTGTAGGTGGTGATCATGTCTCCCCTTACTCTTCTGTCTTCTAGTGTCGTGTGTGTGTTCACTTATCGTTATGTGACAACGCAAAATAACTGTTGCACTAACAGAGATATGTATACATATATACATACATACATATAGACACATATACAACATATTGTAGCTATTGCATATCTTGTTGCTCTCAGTGTCATTAAAGTTGGAATTAAAGTTAAGGCTTTTCTATATTTTTGATATCGTTATCCAGTCCATCCTCCTGCTCTTGTAGTACTTAAAGAAACGATGAGGAACATAGTACATATACCGACTTACAACATTAGAAAGTAGAAATCGGTACTATTGAATATGGACAAACCGGAAAACTCATTTCTAATGATGCTGTAAAATTAAACTAACATAACCCTAACCTAACCTAACCTAACTTAACCTACCAGAGGACCCAAAACAGAAAACGGGACAGTACGTCACAGCCGATTTCATTTACTAGTACGACGATTTTTGGCTTTCTGTAACGCCTACGTACGAAATGCGACGTTCTATGTAAGAGGACGGGTATACTCTCAGTACCTTTGGTATACCACATATACTCTCAGTACTTTAAGTATACTAGTTATACTCTCCGTAGCTCAGGTCTTTTCATCAAATACGTCGCTTTCCTTACGCAATCAACCACTCCGTTAAAAATACGACGTATTAGTGAAGAGTAAAGCATCGTTATATTATACATTTTCTATGCATCGGCCTCGATAGGTTAGGTTAGGGTACTTGGGTGAGTACGTTTATAATTAATCAAAAACCGTCGTATTTGTAACGGAGAGGCGAATGGAGAAAATGACCTGGTTCATCAATTATTCATCAATGATCTGTTCCGGCAGTTGGCGCAATTGGGCAACGATGTATTAGTCCAGGGTTCGATTCCCAGCCCGGGAGGACCATTACTGCACGGGTTTCCTTGCACCTGATACCTCTGTTCACCTAGCAGTAAATGGATCAACTTGACTGTTGTTGTTGGCATCCAAAATCTGTTGGCGGCTTCTGTTGGCGTCTGATGGCGGCTTCTGTTGGTGTCTGATGGCGGCTTCTGTTGGCGTCTGATGGCAGCTTCTGTTGGCGTCTGATGGCAGCTTCTGTTGGCGTCTGATGGCGGATTCTGTTGGGGTCTGATGGCGGCTTCTCTTGGCGTCTGATGGCAGCTTCTGTTGGCGGCTTCTGTTGGCGTCTGATGGCTGCTTCTGTTGGCGTCTGATGGCGGCTTCTGTTGGCGTCTGATAGCAGCTTCTGTTGGCGTCTGATGGCGGCTTCTGTTGGGGTCTGATGGCGGCTTCTGTTGGCGTCTGATGGCGGCTTCTGTTGGCGTCTGATGGCAGCTCCTGTTGGCGTCTGATGGCGGCTTCTGATGGCAGCTTCTGTTGGCGTCTGATGGCGGCTTCTGTTGGCGTCTGATGGCAGCTTCTGTTGGCGGCTTCTGTTGGCTTCTGTTGGCGTCTGATGGCAGCTCCTGTTGGCGTCTGATGGCTGCTTCTGTTGACGGCTTCTGTTGGCGTCTGATGGCAGCTCCTGTTGGCGTCTGATGGCTGCTTCTGTTGACGGCTTCTGTTGGCGCCTGATGGCGGCTTCTGTTGGCGTCTGATGGTCCTGCAACTTCTACCCAGCTCCCTCCCTTAGCCTACCCATCCTCTCCTATCCCACACAGAGAACCTATCCCATGCAGTGAATAACTCTATACATCTCTCAATATCCCTTCCATAATACATAGGACTTCCTATTCACTAATCCCAAATCCAATAGAGGGCGCTGGTAGGCGCTCTGTACTGTGATTGCTTCGACCGTCCGGCGGGTATGAATAAGCAAATAAGCAAACGATTAGGTTCTTCAATATTGAAATGTATGAATGAATACTATACTTGAGGTCAATCCATTAGTAATGATGAGTGTTGATGATGCTCTCTTCATCTCCCAGTGGATGGGGGATCGGGGGATCGAGCGCGGGTCTGGTGTTGGTGGTGTTTGGGCAAGCGTGTGAGCACGATTGTATGCGCATGCGCGCGCATACACACACACACACACACACACATACATACATACATACAATACATACACACATACACACACACACATACATACACGCATATATACACACACACTCTAGTCAGGCCTTTATATATATATATATATATATATATATATATATATATATATATATATATATATATATATATATATATATATATATATATATATATATATATAAACTCTCTGTCGACAGCATTAAGCGGAGCACGGAGTTATACCGGTCAAATAAGCGGGGTTTTTAAGCCACTAATACAGTGCATGTCGGATTTAAGAAAGTCTACCATTAGCCCGGTGTTCGCTCTAGTTCGGAATTTATTAAGGAATTTTTTTTTTTTTAATGTTAGGTATTAATTTTTGTATATTGACATGTGTCAGATGTTTGTTGTTGTTATAGATTCAGCTACTGGCAACAAGTTCCAAGTAGCACGGGCTATGGTGAGCCCGTAGTGGACTTACCTGGCACAGGAACGGGGCAAGTAGCACGGGCTATGGTGAGCCCGTAGTGGACTTACCTGGCACAGGAGCGGGGCTGTGCCAACCCTGGCGGACTGTTTGTACACTGTTAGGTGAGTACAGTCGAGTACACACACACACACCAGTGTGGGAGTCACCAGTGGAGTCCCACAGGGCTCTGACTCGGTCCTATCTTGTTTCTGATATATGTAAATGATCTCCCGGAGG